>NC_090265.1:687995443-688142943 GCF_040414725.1 Anabrus simplex | reverse complement strand
GTCATAAATACGTATGCGTCATTTAAGAGGCATACGAGGGAAATGAGGAGTCAGGTAGTTTCCCGTTGCTTTCCTCACCGAGGCAGAAGTTGCTAGAAGTCTGCCAAGCCCTCTGAAATGCATTCACCAACCGACCCTATGAGCGATATTTTCACACCATTCATAACAGGGACTGGCTGCATAAGGAATGGTATTACTAGCATCACTCATACCTCAGTCACTTTCATATTGTCAAAGCCAAGGATTAGACTGAGACGGGTCAATGAAAGTAACAGATTTATTCCAGCCCATGCCAGATGACACAGTGCACTATAAACACTACATCTCGCCAGCAAAGGCGTAGTACAAATCTAATGTATAAAAATATTTTATTTTGAAAGTTGAATATTTTTTAAGGATTGAAATACAACGTAAATAAATATACGTTTCTGTCTTTTCCCTTAAAGTTTAACGCTTTACTGTACTCACATTTGATTCGAAAGCAATTTGAGCATGCCGTGTACTTTCTGGGCTGAAAAGGCATTGATGATTTCAGTTATATCCACAGATGACACATTGAGTTCCCTCTGTAGATGGGCGGTAGAATAATATCCACGGTATCTCCAGCCTGTTCTAAGAGGCGACTAACAGGGGCCCCAAGGGCTCTCAACTTGGGAGCGTGGGTTGGCGGCCATGGGGCCCTGATGAGTCCTGGCATTCCTTCCACTTACTTGTGACAGGCTCCTAATTTTAGTCTATCCTATCCGACCTCCCTTGCTCAACTCTTGTCATTTTCCGACCCCGGCGGTATTAGGTGGTGAGGCCTGGAAGTATTTCATTTTCACGCCTTCGTGGCCTTTGTCTTCCTTTGCCTGATACCTTCACTTTTCAAGGTGTCGAATCCCTGCCATTTTTTCTCTCTGATTAGGATGGTTCCCTAGTTGTACTTCCTCTTAAAACAATAATCACCACCACTACCTGACACATTCAGTGCTGGGTTCACAGAGTCATGGATCATACAATTCCTTTTAAGTTAATAGGTGTTTTTGGATGGTTTTGCAGCCACTTCCACCTCCGGCCCTCGGGAGATGCCTCCACCTCATTGACTATACTGACTAAGACTGCATGCTTAACCTCACAGACGCCATCTTGGAGGAGCTTAACCTTACTTTTTACGCACAAGAGAGCAAGCCTAACCTCAGAGCTGCCATCTTGGAGGGGTCTAACCTCATTTTTATGGCGAGATGCCTTTCCCGACGCCATCTTGCCAGATGCACTTCCCGACGCGAATTTTGCTGAAGAGAGCATGCCTAACCTCACAATCGCCATCTTGGAGGGGCCTAACTTCACCTTTGATACCCGGGCTAACTGCAGGTCTAACGTTACGCTGACCACGCATTAACCTCTCAAGACTTGAAGTTGAACTTGGAACAAGATGGCAGATATACATAGGCTCTTATGGAGAAAGCTGGCTTAGGGGAGACATAGAACTAAAGGAGACGGCCTAGGGGTAGTTGCGCAAGATGGCGGCCATACACGGGCTCTTATGGACAAACTTGGCCCAGGGGCTACTGCGCAAGATGGCGGCTATACATAGGCTGTTATGGAGAAAGCTGACTCAGGAGAGACTTAGGACTTAAGACGACGACATAGGGGCGATTGCGCAAGATGCCGGCTATATCAAATAAAAAAAATAAAAACATACACGGGCTCTTATGGAGAAACCTGCTCAGGGGCTACTGCGCAAAATGGCGACTATACATAGGCTCTTATGGAGAAAGCCGACAAAGGAGAGACTTAGGACTTAAGATGACGGCATAGGGTGATTGCGCAAGATGGCGGCTATACACGGGCTCTTATGGAGAAACCTAGCCCAGGAGCTACTGCGCAAGATGGTGGTTATACATACGCTCTTATAGACAGACATAGGAGTTAAGGAGACGGCCTAGGGGGGATTGCGCAAGATGGTGGCTGTGTACAACATCCTAGTGCTGGAGCCCCCGAGGAAAGATGGTTGCTATACATTAGTTATACGAGACTAACTTTAAGAAGATGGACCAGGAGCTAATGGCGATACATTGTTCTTATACGCCTAACTCAACAGAGCTGCCTCAGGGACTCACAACTTGTAACTTATGACCTATTAGATTTATCAGCCTAACATTCGAGAACTGAGGCAAGGGCTACTATGCAAGTTGGCTGCTATACTCTACTCGTTTAGACTTAACTAGTGGGCTGCCTCAGGGACTCACAACTTGTAACTTACCCTATTCGTATAGACCTAACTAGAGGGCTGCCTCAGGGGCTCACAACTTGTAACTTACCCTATTCGTATAGACCTAACTAGAGGGCTGCCTCAGGGGCTCACAACTTGTAACTTACCCTATTCGTATAGACCTAACTAGAGGGCTGCCTCAGGGGCTCACAACTTGTAACTTACCCTATTCGTATAGACCTAACTAGAGGGCTGCCTCAGGGGCTCACAACTTGTAACTTACCCTATTCGTTTAGACTTAACTAGTGGGCTGCCTCAGGGGCTCACAACTTGTAACTTATGACCTATTAGTTTTACCAGCCTAACATTCGAGAACTGAGGCAAGGGCTACTATGCAAGTTGGCTGCTATACTCTATTCGTATAGACCTAACTAGAGGGCTGCCTCAGGGGCTCACAACTTGTAACTTACCCTATTCGTTTAGACTTAACTAGTGGGCTGCCTCAGGGGCTCACAACTTGTAACTTATGACCTATTAGTTTTACCAGCCTAACATTCGAGAACTGAGGCAAGGGCTACTATGCAAGTTGGCTGCTATACTCTATTCGTATAGACCTAACTAGAGGGCTGCCTCAGGGGCTCACAACTTGTAACTTACCCTATTCGTTTAGACTTAACTAGTGGGCTGCCTCAGGGGCTCACAACTTGTAACTTATGACCTATTAGTTTTACCAGCCTAACATTCGAGAACTGAGGCAAGGGCTACTATGCAAGTTGGCTGCTATACTCTATTCGTATAGACCTAACTAGAGGGCTGCCTCAGGGGCTCACAACTTGTAACTTACCCTATTCGTTTAGACTTAACTAGTGGGCTGCCTCAGGGGCTCACAACTTGTAACTTATGACCTATTAGTTTTACCAGCCTAACATTCGAGAACTGAGGCAAGGGCTACTATGCAAGTTGGCTGCTATACTCTATTCGTATAGACCTAACTAGAGGGCTGCCTCAGGGGCTCACAACTTGTAACTTATGACCTATTAGTTTTACCAGCCTAACTTTCGGGGGCTGAGGTAAGAGCTACCATGCAATATGGTTGCTATACTATATTCGTATAGAGCTTAACTAGAGGGTCACCTCATGGGCTTACAACATGTTACTTATGACCTTTTAGTTTGATTGGCCTGACATTCGAGAACTGAGGCAAGGGCTTCTATGTAAGATAACTGTTATACTCTATTCGTATCGACCTTAATTAGAGGGCTGCCTCAGGGGCTCACAACTTGTTACTTATAACCTATTAGTTTGAGTGGCTTGACATTCGAGAACTGAGGCAAGGGATATTATGCAAAATGGCTGCTATACTGTATTCGTTTAGACTTAACTAGTGGGATGCTTCAGGGACTCACAACTTGCAACTTATGACCTATTAGATTTATCAGCCTAACATTCGAGATCTGAGGCAAGGGCTGCTATGCAAGATAGCTGATATACTCTATTCGTATAGACCTAACTAGATAGCTGCCTCAGGGGCTCACAACTTGTAACTTATGACCCATTAGTTTTATTACCTAACTTTCGGGAACTGAGGCAGGGGCTACTAGGCAAGATAGCCGCTGTACATTGCTTATATTAGACTGACTTTATAGAGTTGGGCTATCGCTCATCTTTCTTACCAACTGCCCTTCATAATTTTAGTCTAACACAGGCGCTAGTAGTGATATATGAGGTTTATGGCACTAACTTGGGGAGAGCTGGGCTAGGGCTTTTTGAGTATTGGGCTAATGCGGGGAGTTTCATCCTCCTAACCGGATAACCTTCCTAACTTCAGTCTAGTGCAGGGGCTCTTGCATATACATAGGCTCTTATGGAACTAACCCTGGGGGAGAGCTGCACTAGAGCGATGAAGGATATTCGCTTAAAGCTAAAAGCATAATCCGAATAATGAGACGTAGATAAACATAGAATGTTGTTATAACCTACCTTTGTAATCTGTTAGAAGTGATAAAGTTCATTCAGTGTAGGATTGTGAAATGCTGAACCGAAAAAATTCGTTCTAACCACATGATAACGAATGGAACCCAGGTGTCACGTCTTATCACAAAGGTAAAAGAACGAAATGACTCTTCCTCCTCCTCACCGCACCCTCCTCCTCCTCCTAGGGATAAAGGGCTAATGGGCTAATGGGTTAAAGGGGAAAAGGGCTAAAGGGCAAAAGGGCTTACATTTTTGTAGTATTAGGATACCTCTCCTCTCTTATCCGGGCTTGGGACTGGGTCTACATCTAGAGGCGGATTTAACACTCTAAGGAAGGAAGAATTTTGGAAAATATTATGTACCAATATAGCAACTCGATCCACTATATGCTACAGAAGGATGACTTAGGTGAGGGTGAGGGTAAGGGCTGGGAATGTAGGAAGGTGCTTAGGCTGTTATACTGTCGAGAGAGAGCGAGAGCGAGAGAATTTACAGGTAAGGTTTCACTTTGAAGAGCTATTACTCAATAATACCAACACGACGTAATTCTTGCTCTATTTCTAAAATATATTTTATACCCTGCGTAAGCAGCATCTTGATAGGCTCTTAGCAGTTGCAAACCTTTTTACGAGTACGTTGGTGTCTTTACAGTATCTTATGTCTACATGTTGTAACAGAGGCTTGTTGTGAACTTTGAGCCTATATGCTGACAATTGAATGTGTAGGGACTTGTTTTGATATTATACGTGCTTCTGCAGTAGCGTTTGCGGGTACAAACTTAACTTGTTTCGGTAGCAAAGAAGCGTTGAAATCTTCCTCTATTTCATCTTGAATCTCTTCTTGAGATATTTGCACGGCGACAAAACGTGTAGTAGGCTTAGAAAATGAAGTGAAATCATAAAGCTCTGACGGCAAAGAAACATTAAGATCTTCTTATTCTTCTCCTTTTCCTTTATTATCACTATTATTATCAGCATTCTGATCCTCCTCCTCATCAATCATCATCTTACTTCTCTTTATCTCGAAATGTGTGCTTAGTAACAGAACTTGTAGCAGGTCTAGACAACAATGGGAGAATTAAAAATCACTCGCAGTGGTGTACTTTTTAAAAATAAATCAGTATTTGCTTGAATACGGTTGAGCTCTTAGTATTTCCTTCTCGATGAATCTACATTACATGCGGCTTCGTGACGTTGAGCGTTGTAAGCGTCCTACAAGATATCTCATGACGTCTCTTGTGATAGCCTCGGGGAAATGCTTTTCCACACTCTTTGCAAATATAGCTATAAATGGGTTATTCCATGATGGACTTTATCTTCTGCTAACAGAGTCTTCTTTAAAAGATACAAGTTAAATCTACTAGACAGTGGCTACTCTCTGAACAACTTAACGATTAACAGTAAACTAACATAAAAGCGGATAACCTATCTTATACACCTTATACAAGGTAGGTGTGGAGATTAGAAAGGATAGTCAAGGAAGAGGGAAGCAGTGAGTTTAGGGTCTGTCAAGATGGCAGCAGTGAGGATAGCCATGTTTAAAACCCGCCCCAAACTAGCGCACGTAGTTAGGACATGCCAAGATGGCAGCGGTTATCTTTTCGGACCCTAAACTCACATTTTGGACAAGAGAACGTCGCTACCCTCACTGCTGGCACCTTGACAGGGTGTAACCTCACTGCTTCCCTCTTCCTTGACTATCCCTTCTAATCTCCACACCTACCCTGTATAAGGTGTATAAGATAGGTTATACGCTTTTGTGTTATTTTACTGTTAATCATTAAGCTGCTCACATCGTGGAAGTAGAGAGTAGTAAGTGTCTAGTAGATTTAACTTTTATCTTTTAAAGAAGAATATGTTAGCAGAAGATAAAGTCCGTCATGGAACAACCCATTTGTCGCTATATTTGCAAAGAGTGTGGAGAAACATTTCCCGCAGGCTAACAGAAGGGACGTCATGAGATATCTTGTAGGACAATTTTTCAATACAACATTGCAGAAGAGTGTTCAAGAACGCTTACAACGCTCAACGTCACGAAGCCGCGTGTAATGTAGATTCATCGAGAAAATACTAAGAGCTCAACCGTATTAAAGCAAATACTGATTTATTTTTGAAAAGTACACCACTGCGAAAGATTTTTAATTCTCCCATTGTTGTCTAGACCTGCTACTAATTCTGTTACTAAGCACACATTTCGAGATAAAGAGAAGTAAGATGATGATTGATGAGGAGGAGGATCAGAATGCTGATAATGATAGTGATAATAAAGGAAAAGGAGAAGAATAAGAAGATCTTAATGTTTCCTTGCCGTCAGAGCTTTATAATTTCACTTCATTTTCTAAGCCTACTACACGTTCTGTCACCATGTAAGCATCTCAAGAAAAGATGCAAGATGTAGAAGATTTCAACGCTTCTTTGCTTTTTAAACTTTCTATCTTCAAAATTGTTAAGTTAGTGTATTTTGTTCGATTAACATCTTGCTTCGATGTTGCTTGTTAACTCTTTCTTCTTCTCGTTCTCTTATCTCTTCTTTCTATCTTCTCCTGCCATACTGTCGGGCATCCATTTATTCTTTTTTTTGCATTCACCATTCCCAGTCCTTTGGTGCCTTTCTCTCCTTGCTCCCGTATTGGACCAAAAATTTCTAATCATTTCCAGTATTTATTCTTGGAACCATATTGGGCATCCTTTCTCTCGCAGTCATGTCAATTACCCTCTCTCTATTATTTCTATGTCCTAAGTTAGTGGCTTATTCTCAAGTCCCGCAGTATCTTTCTATTATCTCACTGTTGAGATCCAAATTCTCCATGTGGTGGAATTATTTGTGAGTCTCGCGGTGTCTTTATCTTCTTGCCACCACGCTGGGCATCCTCTCTCTTTTGTCCCACTGTTGGGCGCCAATTTCTTTATGCGCTGTTCCCGCGTCCAGGTCTAGTCGCATAAGATCCAGGCTAGCTCAAATACAACATCAATTTCCAAGTTAAAGTCGAATTTTCGGGCTATGGGTTCCGTATCGAGAAAGGACCGTCGGGGTAAACTGTCTGACAAACCTAACCTACGCAACGGACGTCTCCTGTTCGCAATCCGGTTAGTTTCCGCATGACTTAATATAATTCCTAACTGACATTCACTTAAGACTACGTACTTATCCTAGGATATCATTGAAAGAATAAGTTTTATATAATACTATTTTATTAAAATAAAATCTTGAGAATTGATTTAAGTATTTGAATATCACGTTAAAGAAATAAATAATAATCAACTGACTTCGTATTACATCAATTATGTTCAAAAACATTTTCGAATTAGAGGCCTCCAACTAAGTTAAAAATAATAAACATGTTCACAATATTTGCAATCTTGAATGGGAGCTAAAAACATGTGTCTGACGCAAATTCTTTACACTGAATCAATTATAAATAAAATGAAAATCACGTTTTCATCTTTCATTAATCATTACATAATCTGACTCTAAAACTTTCACTTGCTTTACTTATATATTCTCTAATCAAATCACAGCACAATAGATTAATTTGCCAGTAGCTGTCCATATTCAGTCGTCAGCAATATTATTTGTTAAAGAAAATATCTTCTCAAGTATTTCAATCATTTCAAACATTTCCAAACGTTTCAAAGTTCTCGGTATTGTATTTTACTTTATGTGGAAGGAAAGATAATTCATTAAGTCTTTACTCCATCCATTTAAAATAACATAAACGAAATGTCATTACCTACATTTACTCAAGTGTTCATTTAAAATAATTATTAATCTCAAAAAAGAAATAAGTGCCAACATAGTAATTATATGTGATCTGATGCTGTGCTATCATTTATATCTGACAATTATTTAACGAAATTCTGCTGGATATTAAGTGATCTAGCTTGTAATAAAGACTATCAGTCATAATCAACCTTCAATTATAGATAAATATTACCAGTGATATCAATCAATGCAACTACGTAAGCTTCCTAGCTTTTCTTATGTGTGAAAATATTTGTAGTTAGAAATTCGTATAGATATAGACTACATTTGTGCTATCCTCCCTATGAGGAATTATTTTGATGATCTAATAAATAATTATTAACATAGGCACGTTATATAGGTCTTACCTGGTACTATATATGGTTTGTTGGGGGATTAACAGACATTTGAGAACCAATTATAACTATTCCCTATTTCAAATTGCGTCAATTTACCTAATATTGTCGCTAAAATAATCCATCTCTTCATCCACGACGAAACAATAATCATCACCATCATTATTCATCATAACATTCTTCATATATAAATCATCAATTTCATATTACACATTTCATAATTCACTCTATATTACAATAAGCATATTAATTAATCTTAACTTGACACATGTTATTCTCTCATCATTAACCATCCATCTAAGTGTTCTATTTTGTTCTCAATTTTCTTCAAATTCCATAAATTGTCTTAATATGTCTCCCTACAGCGTTGTTATAACCTACGATCTTATTTCATCTCAGTTTATCAGTACATGCCCCAATGTAAAGCTAATGTTAAGCACAATGCCGTATCATATTTGCATTTAAGCTAAGTTAACCTCTTTTCATTCAACATTGACAACATTACGAACGCAAAGTTAGATTATCACTGGTTAAGCACTTCCTACTCCAATGGACTTGTCATTCATGTTAGATGATTACCTAATAACCTCTAATATCGTGAATTTGGTTGACTCTTCACGTAACATCACTTCTTTCAAAAACTTAACATAGCACTTCACATGTATCTCTCAAGAAAGAAATATAAAAATACAGAATGTCACTTTCCAAACAAAATATTATTTGAATTACTCACGTAACAAATGAGTTAAATGACTTATCTTTTCCTCCTGCTTCCATCGTCGCTGTTACATGTCCAGCTGGCTAGGACATGCTGGGCCTGCGTTCACGGCATCGTATCAGCCTCTCGGAAACATCTGGGAAGGTCTTAGATCATCTCCGGTCATAATGGGCTCGATTTGTCGGCTCGTGTCACCAGAATCCAGGTAGCTTCCGCCTCTGCTTCTCTAGCACATGACGTACCTGGCTTCTTGGAACAGGAAAGTACATCGACATGGTCATTTTCGTCATCTTACGGATACACGGCCTACTATGATCTATTGATAATCTGTGACTACTGCTTCTTAAAGTTATATCTTAGGATGTTTTAGAGTATTTCAATATGTCTAGTTAGGATTCAGTCTGAACGTAATATAATATTTTCTGTCTTGCGCAACAGTTGTTGTTATTCTCTAGCCTCTTAAGGTTGAATCTTCTCGTTTGTTACGTCGCCTTGTCGGTATCATGTGACGTAGCAATGCGGTAATCTGCCGATTCGACTGTGTAGTTTTATATTATGAAGTTGTAAGAATTCTCTACTGCCGATATCTCGCAATGGTCCCGTAGACGTTTATTATTCTCTATCTTTAATTTTATACCGCTTTCTTCACGATCAGCCTTCTTCCCGAGTTGATTTGCGTAGCGTTCTGCCAGTATGTCTTCAGTGAAATCGAATATTTTTTCAATAATAAATTTTAAAAATATTCTGCCGTCTTTCTTTCTCACCGCCTTGTATATTTCATTCCCTTCTGGTACCTGATGGAAGCATCATTCTTTTAACATTCATGAATATTTTGACGTTTTATTTCTGACGTTCTCACTGCCTAGTCACCATTTTTGCTCCAAATAAACTCCACTGCAAACAGTGAAATGGCACACTGTAGTTGATTTATTTTACGACCTTACCGACATCCCGTGTATATCTAGGTGAAGGAACTTTCTGGTGACATATTCCAATTTAAATAATTATATTTGTATGCGATAGTGTAATCAGTTATTTGGATCTAACATCAGAGCACAGCAAGTAGAATGAAAACCATAGACGGTGGCCCCAGGGGCTCTTAACTTGGGAGCGTGGATTGGTGACCACGGGGCCCTTGGCTGAGTCCTGGCGTCGCCTCTGCTTACTTCTGCAATGGCAAATGCTGGGGCTGTACCTTAATTAAGGTCGCGGCCGCTTCCTTCCCTTTCCTGTCCCATCGTCGCCATAAGACCTATCTGTGTCGGTGCGACGTAAAGCAACTAGCAAAAAAGACCATAACCACCACCACCACCACCACCACCACCACCACCACCACCACCACCACCACCACCACCACCAAACCCTGGAGGGCAAGCGATATGGGCGCCAGTTCGAACCGTCATCTTTTTGTGACAGAGCAGGGCGAGTATGGGAGAGAATACTGTGGATGTGCTGTCGTCGGTAGTGCTACACTCGCCATACGAAAATCAGAAGCATTGACTATTTCGCACCCACCTCGGCATTGCCAAGCCATGCGCAGTGTGAGCCAAAACGCGGAGCTATAGTCCACATACAACCGGGCGAGTTGGCCGTGCGCGTAGAGGCGCGCGGCTGTGAGCTTGCATCCGGGAGATAGTAGGTTCGAATCCCACTATCGGCAGCCCAGAAGATGGTTTTCCGTGGTTTCCCATTTTCACACCAGGCAAATGCTGGGGCTGTACCTTAATTAAGGCCACGGCCGCTTCCTTCCAACTCCTAGGCCTTTCCTATCCCATCGTCGCCATAAGACCTCTCTGTGTCGGTGCGACGTAAAGCCACTAGCAAAAAAAAAAAAAAAGTCCACATACATCCAAGGAAATCCTTCCAACTGTAAATCTCGGATCTGATTGAGATTTGGTACAACGACTTCAGTAGGAATTGTTATTCAGTCATTTCAAAATTTGATGTCCAGTCGTATATTTAGCACCTGTTTTGGGATGTCAAAGTTTGCTCATTTAGCACCACGTACACGGGAGTGAGCGGCGGGAAGAAGTTAGAGGTGGAGTGTGTGCCAGAGAGAAAGAGTGAGTGTGATACATGAACTGGCCGGCCGCACCGCGTCTACCTGCTTAACGACGCTTCACTCCTGTCTATGCGGTGCTTTACAGTAGCGGAGAAAACATTATATTTTTATTCCATTTTAGCCGGCTGAAACTAGGAATTATTAAAAAAAAAAACAATTTGTTCAAGCCCTGTCATGGACACTAATGAGAGGGAACCCGCCAAGAGTAACAACTTGATTTCCCAGAAACTTCGCTCACTGAAAGAGGGATCGAAATAAGCGAACACATGTTTCGGCTTATTCGTAGACACTCCGCCGTTTACGAGAAAATGACGGTCGAAGTTTCCGATGTGCTTTACATGCCTACTAGCGCGTAGGAAATGAAATGGCGTATGGCTTTTACTGCCGGGAGTGTCCGAGGACACGTTCGGCTCGCCAGATGCAGGTCTTTCGATTTGACTCCCGTAAGCGACCTGCGCGTCGTGATGAGGATGAAATGATGATGAAGACGAGACATACACCCAGCCCCCGTGCCAACGAAATTAACCAACGATGGTTAAAATTCCCGACCCTGCCGGGAATCGAACTCGCGACTCCTGTGACCAAAGGCCAGCACGCTAACCATTTAGCCATGGAGCCAGAGGAATTTCAACAGACGCGGCGGCGCAGTGGCGTTCGCCGCGGCTTCACACTTTTGCCCCTCGTGTTCAAATACCAATGATATTTTTCATTTATTTACTTTTGTACATTGACGATTGGGTTCGTATCCCCGTCAAAGTCGTAAAGTTTAAGAAACGAGATTTCCACTTCCGGAGGTGCATATGGCCCTGAGGCTCACTCAGCCTACATGAAACAATGAGTACCAGGTTAATTCCTGGGGGGAAAGGCGGCCGGGCGTAGAGCTAACCACTCTACCCCATCACGTGCCGAGGTTAACAATGGTGGAAGCCTTTACCTTCCACTTCTCCAAGGGCCTTCGTGGCCTGTACGGAGGTGACTTCGCTTTGCTTTTACATTGACGATTACTACATGAATGGTTTTGTTAAATATCGTTGTCCTTATTCGTCTTTGTTCTGTCTGGTAAATGAATTTTAAAACATCAATAAATGAATGAAACAACTTATTTGAAATTATATTTGGAGAAATGATCCGTTATGCATGGTTTGCCGCAAACTTACTATTGCCAACACGTGAAATCTTCAGTAATATTAACGACGTTTTTTTCCCGAGTGACATTCCCAACTGTGGCAAACCTGCCTCCGCGCGATGTTTGTGGTCTGCGAAATTTCTATGTTTCGAATGTTTCTACGGTCGGTGTCATCCAAGGGAATGCGCCGTATCTGCCCGAAGCGTTAATATAAGAATGAAGTTAAAAAACATTGTAATCCCTGAAAAATAACATACACACACACATATATATATAATAAATACGTTACTCCTATTGTGTTCGCCTCTGTGGTGTAGTGGTCAGCAAGATTAGCTGCCACCCGCGGAGGCCCGAGTTCGATTCCCGGCTCTACCACGAAATTTGAAAAGTGGTACGAGGGCTGGAACGGGGTCCACTCAGCCACGGGAGGTCAGCTGAGGAGAAGGGGTTTCGATTCCCACCGCAGGCATCCTGGAAGTGGTTTTCCGCGGTTTCCCATCTTTCCTCCGGGCAAATACCGGAATGATACCTAACTTAAGGCCACGGCCACTTCCCTCTTACACTGAAGAAAGAACTCCGCTAACTTGGTAAGAAACATTCGTTTAGTAATTGTCAATGGACGTTAAGTACCCTAGATAAATAAAACAAAAATTAAAAAATAACTGGAATTTGAATACGGGGCGCCAAAGTATTAAGCCGCGGCGAAAGGCACTGCACCACCGCGTCGGTTGAACTTGCTACCACGTCAGTTAAACAGATTGCGCACTAAAAGGCACATAGAGCACGTCGAAAACTTAGACCGTCAGTATCTTGGAGACGGTCGAGTGTCTGCGGTTAAAGGTCCTACATTTGGCAGGTTCCCCTCGTAAGATATGATTCACCCGCTTGCCGCGCGCATTCGTCAGTCTTGGCAGTTTGTTTAGTGTATTCTAGTTTCTTCGTGTGTATACTAAGTGGTGTTCAATTATATAATCATGCCGTGCTTCTATTTAATTGTAATCTATCTTTCTTTCTTAACCCGTTTACCCTCCAGGGTTGGTTTTCCCCTCGGACTCGGATCCCACCTCTACCGCCTTAAGGGCAGAGTCCTGGAGCGTGAGACTTTGAGTCGGGGATACAGTTGGGAAGGAGGACTAGTACCTTGCACACGCAGCCTCACCTGCTATGCTGAACAGGGGTCTTGAGTGGGGATGGGAAGATTGGAAGGGATAGACAAGGAAGAGGGAACGAAGCGACCTTGGCCTTGATTAAGGTACAGCCCCAGCATTTGCTTGATGTGAAAATGGGAAAACCATCTTCAGGGCTGCCGACAATGGGGTTCGAACCCACTATCTCCTGAACGCAAGCTCACAGCTGCGCGCCCTTAACCGTACGGCCAACTCGCTTGATCAAGTCATTTGTTTATATGACCTCCCAAGATAAAATGTCGTTTTTAAACCTGCTTTTCCGTGCTTCAATTTCTAAATGCTGACGGTCATTGTATGAGAGGGTCTATCCAAGGTGCATGTGGAAAAATCTGTTGTTAAACCTCCAACGACACGAATATGCCTTCCCCGATCAAGTATGCAGTCAGCATGGCACAGAAGTTGTGCATGTTGCCTACAGCACGGAGCGTTCCATACAGGTTGGCAATTTGAGCTTTGTCAACCGGTTTGTAAACTCCAGTTACGTAGTAAGCGGCACTAAAAATGAAATGGCGTATAGCTTTTAGTGCCGGGAGTGTCCGAGGACATGTTCGGCTGCCAAGGGGCAGGTCTTTTGATTTGACGCGCGTAGGGGACCTGCGCGTCGTGATAAGGATGAAATGTTAACGAAGACGACACACACATACACCCAACCCCCGTGACAGAAAAATTAACCAATGCTGGTAAAAATTTCCAACTCTGCCGGGAATCGAACCCGGGGTCCCTGGGACCGAAGGCCAGCACGCTAACCATTTAGCCATGGAGCCGGACAAAGCGGCACTGATAGACGGGCACCACACATCGTCTTTCAAAAGCTTTTTAGTTAGCTTTTTCATGTTTTTCATCTATACTAATATATAAAGAGGTAAAGTTTGTTTGTATGTAACGGCTAATCTCAGAAACTAACTGGACCGATCCTAAAAATTATTTTACTAATGTATATATTCATTAGTCCGCCTCTGTGGTGTAGTGGTTAGCGTGATTAGCTGCCACCCCCGGAGGTCCGGGTTCGATTCCCGGCTCTGCCACGAAATTTGAAAAGTGGTACGAGGGCTGGAACGGGGTCCACTCAGCCTCGGGAGGTCAACTGAGTAGAGGTGGGTTCGATTCCCACCTCAGCCATCCTCGAAGTGGTTTTCCGTGGTTTCCCACTTCTCCTCCAGGCGAATGCCGGGATGGTACCTAACTTAAGGCCACGGCCGCTTCCTTCCCTCTTCCTTGCCTATCCCATCCAATCTTCCCATCCCTCCACAAGGCCCCTGTTCAGCATAGCAGGTGAGGCCGCCTGGGCGAGGTACTGGTCATTCTCCCCAGTTGTATCCCACGACCAAGAGTCTGAAGCTCCAGGACACTGCCCTTGGGGCGGTAGAGGTGGGATCCCTCGCTGAGTCCGAGGGAAAAACCGACCCTGGAGGGTAAACAGATGATGATGATGATGATGATGATATATTCATTATCCCTGAGTGCTATAGGCTATATATCATTTTCAAAACAATTCGGGGGGGAGGGGGCGACTGGGGGAGGGATAAATATAATTGGCTAATATAGGCGAAATATCGAATTTGTCGTACACGGACGAGATAAAGGTCAATTTAAGCCCCTTGACACAAAGAACAAAAGTCGGTAAGCCCTACGGGCCCGAAAACCTTATTTTAGGCCCAAAAACCAACCGTTATGGAGATATTGGCACTATACTACCCCTGCTCTAGGAATCGGATATACCGGGCGAGTTGGCCGTGCGCGTAGAGGCGCGCGGCTGTGAGCTTGCATCCGGGAGATAGTAGGTTCGAATCCCACTATCGGCAGTCCTGAAGATGGTTTTCCGTGGTTTCCCATTTTCACACCAGGCAAATGCTGGGGCTGTACCTTAATTAAGGCCACGGCCGCTTCCTTCCAATTCCTAGGCCTTTCCTATCCCATCGTCGCCATAAGACCTATCTCTGTCGGTGCCCCTAGCAAAAAAAAAAAGGAATCGGATAAAGTAATGAACTGCCGTAACCATGGCAACGTCAGTTCCAGGATTCTACAGCAGCGAAATTATCTACAATATCACGAAAACCTAACATGTTACAGACATGAAAATAGGTATTTGGAATCTCCTTTAACAATAAAAGAAAACATTTTTTTTGTTTTCAGAAAATCCATTTAATGACGCGGGGGGGGGGGAGAGTGAGGAAGGAGTTGAATTCTTTATATGAGGATACATATATATATCAGAAACTGAAGATGTTACAGACGTTAAAATTGGTACTTGGAAACTCCTTTAAAAATAAATGAATACACTTTCTTTATGGAAAATCCACTTAAGGGGCGAAAAGATTAAAACAGCGAGTGAATTTTTAAAATGAGTAACTTCTTATACCACTTTTCCCACACATGTCGGGTCGCGGGTGCGAGCTGTGTCACACATATATATGTGTGTATGTATGTATGTATGTATGTATGTATGTATGTATGTATGTATGCATGTATGTATGTATGTATGTATGTATGTATGTATGTATGTATGTATGTATGTGGATTTGACCCTGTTTTACGGATGGATGCCCTTCCTGACACCAACTCTATGTAGGGATGTAATTACTATCGCGTGTTCCTGTTGTGGTTGGTAATGTGGTGTGTTGAGTGAATATGAAAAGGAGAGTGTTGGGACAAACACAAACAACCTGTTCCCGAGCTGGAAGAATTAATTGCACGCGATTAAAACCCTCGACCCAGCCCGGAATCGAACCCGGAACCCTGTGAACCGAAGGCCTCAACGCTGACCACTTAGTTAAGGAGTGGGGCAGTTTCTAAAATGAGTATATCTACAATAGCCTATATCTCATAAACTTAACATGTTACAGACGTGAAAACTGATATTTGTAATCCCCTTTAAAACTAAGGAAACACATATTTTTTGTTTTCGGAAAATCAACTTAAGTTGGTGTTCGAAAATAAGTGAAGGAGTTGAATTCTCTTTATGAGGACACTTATATATCCAAAACTAAGATGTTACAGACGTGAAAATTGGTATTTGGAATCTCATTTAGAAATAAAGAGACCCTTTTTTTTTTTTTTTCGACTTAAAAGCGGACTGTTTCTCACATAGTTCCATATCGCATGTTCCAGAGTTAGCTCTGCCAATAGCCTGGTCATCTTAACCCCAAAAGGCAATGCCACAAACATGGTTTACAAAGAGTTTCTGAGGTAAATGAAATGCAATTTTTCGGTGAGCTTTTATACTTCAGGGATTTTCAAATAATGTCTTAGTGCAGTACCGAGGAAAAATTATTTTTTATCAAATTACGCAATCCTTGCGAGCGAAGCCGTGGGTAACAGCTAGTCAATTTATATATTTAAATTGTTTGAAGTTGTTTCTTCTTTAATACGTTAAATAATATTACCATATTATGTTTTCTTGTAGATAGCTTATAAATGTATTACTCAGAGTAGTTTCGGCAGACTCTTGAACCTGACAGTTATAAAATAGGCTGAGTTGAAGCTATTACAAACTATTTAAATTATTCAACACATTTTAAAACTGTTTAAAATGTATTTCTGATGTGTATAATTGGCTGAGGATGACCCAAATAGGGTTGAAACATGTATCATTATTTTTATATGACGTAAATTTCCCCTTTTTTGGTACCGGTAGTGTTTTAGTCTTTTGTGTATTGAATTATAATTATAATTTATAATTAAATTAATATTCAAGTTTTGAGATTATTTAAATGTTACAATAACGTTGAGCGTGCAGTCGCTTAAGTGCGGCCAGTATCCTGTATTCGGGGGATAGTGGGTTCAAGCCTCACTGTCGGCAGCCCTGAAGATGGTTTTTCGTGGTTTCCCATTTTCACACCAGGCAAATGCTGGGGCTGTACCTTAATTAAGACCACGGCCGCTTCCTTCCCACTCCTAGGCCCTTACTGTCCCAATCGTCGCCATAAGACCTATCTGTGTCGAAGCGACGTAAAGCAAAATAGCAAAAACGTTGAGCGTTGATTGTGGCACGGATCGGTAGCCACTCAAGCAGCAGTGGTTTTGCCTTCTTTGGTCTTTGTGACTAAAGCTGTCTTCATTCTTGAATCATCCTCTTCATCACCGGCTTGAAACGGTGGCACCAGCTTTCATCATCAGCCACAATTTGCTGCAAGAAACCTTGTCCATCCATGTAATATCAGCTGAGATGTCCCAGGCATATCGTCATCCAAATGGCTTTCTGTTTTGCCGGCGAGATGCCGAAGTACCCATTGAAAACACAATTTCTGATACCAAAATTCCCTATGCACAGTGGACTTCGGTTGAGGAGCTCCGGGTTCAATTACCGGCCAGGTCAGAGAGTTTAATCTTAAATGGTTTATTCCCTCACTCGGTACTTAACCGTATCACCTATTCACAGTCCAGTAGTCATTATATTATTAAATGGCATATTAATTCATCATCATTTATTCAGCCTGCATATTTTAAATATAGCGCAAACTGAAGCCTGAATTCCGTGTTTTAGGAGGTGTCATCCCAGTAGAGCAAGTATATGACCGTGAGATTACTTATGAAGACCCTGGACTGAAACTAATGTTTAATTCAAATTTATTTGAAGCCAGCCAGCCAGTGAGAGAGAGAAATGAGTTATCCAGTAATCGGGAGATCGTGGGTTCGAGCCCCACTGTCGGCAGCCCTGAAGATGGTTTTCCGTGGTTTCCCATTTTCACACCAGGCAAATGCCGGGGCTGTACCTTAATTAAGGCCACGGCCGCTTCCTTCCACTTCCTAGGCCTTTCCTATCCCATCGTCGCCATAAGACATATCTGTGTCGGTGCGACATAAAGCAAGTAGGAAAAAAAAAAAAAAAAAAAAAAAGAGAGAAATGAGTTGTGGACGAGCAACAGAAAACTTTGAATTTGTCACGTGGAGCTAAGTGTGCCAACTCCACGCAGACAAATACGAGTACTCCAGGCTGGGTCCATAGTCACATGTTATAGTTATTTAGACATAAGCACATTTTGTAAGAGGCATCAGACTACATTGGTGTCTACTGACTTTAAGGAAAGGTCATTATGTCATTACGGTGAGATCCATACAGATCTGAAATTTATGGACTCAAATTCAAATGACCAGTGAAGATTAACTGCCACCTTACAAAGAACGGCTGGGGATTCACCGAACGACAACAACGTTCCCTTCCAACTAATACGCTCACCTCAACACGCCCAACAGCAAAGAGTCATACCCATTACAAACTCTTACCACATCAAAGAAGATGGTCTAATGACGCCTACAAAGACTTCATATAGCCTACGGCACCAACATTTCCAACTACTATTATCTCAAAAGGAACCAGACCATATGAAAATTCCCCAATATTTATAAACACCTCATTTGATCCCCTCCCCTCCTGGTCAGTCCTATCTTTCCTGACAGCTGCAGAAGCTACTTCCTCCTCCCTTTTCTCCATCCCATTGCCCTGTTCCACCTGTCTTTTCCTATCCACTACTCTACATTTCCCTTTCCTAACTCTTCCCTTTCTCCTACTTGCACACTTTTCGGCAACAGTTCCTTGTTCCTCATCTTCCCTGGGTTGTGCTACCTGCAGTGACTCGTACCGATTTGTCACCAACACCTGTCCTGAATTCTGATCCTGAATGGAGCCCTTGGCCTGCAATCTTCTTCCCCTTAAAACATTAGACCACCTGTCTTCTACAATTTTCCCCTTTTCTTCCCATCCCTCTATTACACCTACTGTATCCTGTACATTGTTTGAGGGAGGCCTACTTTCCTTCCTGTCCTCTGAGAGAATCCTAATTATCTCCCTCAAACTCTCCAACTCCTCCCTCATACTCCTTAATGTCTGGTCACACCCACAGTTCCTACATTTGCACTCCTTAGCCATTCTTTACTAAATAATGAAAGGAAAAGGAAAAATAAGATAACTTATTCTGTGCAAAATAAAAATGAAAGGAAAGAAAGATCGTGTAGGTTAATTCACAATGATCACAATGATCAGTTACAGAGTGTAGTTCTGTAGTTACTGAAAAATGAAACCAATTTTAAGCACGAACAACTATTTGGTCTATAATTGGCAATTCAGCAGCTTAGCCATTGGACATTCCTAGTGTGATGTGTTATGCATAGTACCATTGATGATTGCAGTATTGTCACATGCATCGTGCTTGTTTCATAAATGTGGTCTCTCCCCGAGACAAACTGGATTGTTAATTTAAAACCTGGCAAATTGGATTAATTGAAACTCTTTGAACTGTCACAGATATGTGTCAGAGTTTTCAGTTTCCTCAAAGACTGTGACATTAATACTCCAAATGTCCACAAAATTGTGGAATACATTTTGTGTTTGCCAGAACCATCAGCATGTGTAGAAATACTCACTAATGATGAACAGAAAGAGGCAGCATGATGATGGAAAGTGTGAGATCATAGCTTTAAAATCAAATTAAATTTAACTGTGAATAAATTTAACTTTGCAGGGTATTATGATTTATTAAAGTGTGTTGAAGATATTACGCGAAAAGCTGGATTCTTAGAAAGATACACATGATACATGAAGGAGCCTACCCGTTATCTAGAGAGCTTTCCTCTGGGGATCAGTGGTAGATAGTCTGTCCTATGGATCCCAAGATTGTGAGTACAAAATCGGACTAGGTAGTAGATTTTTGAAGGGCTGAAAAAAGTCCGTTTGACACTTCATGTCATATGATGTAGGCATGTAAAAGATTTCTCGTAACACATCTGTTGTTGTTTACCAGACAAAGTTAATTAAAACCCAACCATAGACTGCACAATAGAGATCTAGTTTACGCTGCCATCTAGAAGAGGAATTAGGGATTGGAATAATTTACCAAGAGAGATAATTAATAAATATCCAACTACTTTGAAATCATTTAAGTAACAGCTAGGTAAACAACTGATAGGGAATCTGTCACGTGGGCAATAGCCCAAAATTCAGATCAATGGTGACTAATTTGGATGTGCATGTTTTTTTTGTTTTTTCTTTTCAACTTACTTTCGTCGCACCGACACAGATAGGTCTTATGGCAACGATGGGATAGGAAAGGGCTAGGAGTGGGAAGGAAGCATCCATGGCCTTATTTAATGTACAACCCCAGCATTTGCCTGGTGTGAAAATGGGAAACCACAGAAAACCATATTAAGTGTTTGTACCCACTATCTCGTGAAAGCAAGCTCGCAGCTGCGTGATCCTAACTGCTTGGCCAACTCGCTCATTGTTGTGTATTTTATATTCTTACCTACATCAACACACTCCATCACCCTTCCTTGCACCCTCTTCCTGTCTAGTTTTTATTACCCTGTCCTTTCAGTAAAATCTTCTATTAAAATAGCCTATGGACATTATGATAATCTAAGTGCATTGTTGTAGAAAAAGTAAATTATACTTTTCATCACAGAATTTACCTTGTCCTCTCATCTTCCAATTACTGTAGCTGGCATTAATCTAATTATCTTTTACAGGTTCAGAGACTGAATCACTATGTGAACATAGGACAGCTGAACCAGTCCAGGCCTTTCAAGGCCTGGGGATTTGGCAGTTCGATGAAAACAGGCATGTCCTCTAAGGTCATCGGGCCACCATGCCAAAACAGGTTTGTCAGTAGACTTGAAATGAGAAGCAGATTTTATTTAAAAAACAGTGGAAGAAAAATTGTTTAATTTCAGACAGTTCATGAACACTTTTACAATTAACACACATTTTCATAAGTTGGACAATTATCTTCAGTGTTCTGTTCCTTTTCTGAATGGTCAGAATACTGGCCTTTCAGTCAGAGGGTCCTGGGTTCGATCACAGCTAGGCCGGGAATTTAACTGCACATGATTAATTCGTCTGACTCCGGGACTGGATGCTTGTGTTCGTATGAACAGATTTCTATTCATATAAACATGACACACCACAATACCAACCACCACACAAACCCATAATAATATTTGTCTGAGGGGAAACAACTCTTTTCAGCCCCCCCCCCCTCTGGAGGAGAGCTGAATGTACCATTTTGAGCACATACCAGCCCTCATGCCAATCTTAAAGTTCATACAGTACCAGGAATCTAAGCCTGGCCTCCGAGGATGATAGATAATTTCACTAACAATTACCACTACGGAAGTGGACATGTAATAGTGAATACCCTATATAGGGTGTATCCGTGATAATATTACAAACGTCCAGGGATGATGGAGGACAGCAAATGGATCAATTTGAGATCATCATCATCATTTTACAGTTCCAATTTCCCAGGTACTGTTGGCGAGCCTCTTCCATTCTGTCTTATTGAGATACGTTCTGTTGTTTATGACGTCCTCCAGTGTCCTTCCCCGATCTGCAATGTCCATCTTTATGATGTCCATCCAGTGGGTTCTTGGTCTTCCCACCATCCGTTTCCCTGCCACATGTCTTTCCAAGTTAATATACGCTGTCCTTGTTGGCTCCATCCTCATTACATGTTCAAACCACCTCAGTCTGGACAAGCTGACCTGATCTAACAATGATGTAACAATACCAGCTTTCTTCCTAACCACATCATTCCTTAACTTGTCCAGTTTGGTTTTTTGAATTGTAGACCTAAGGAACTTCAACTCAGATGCCTGCAACCTTGACGAGTCTTTCTTAGTGAGGGTGCAGGTTTCAATACCATATGTTAAAATTGGTATGAAGTACTGATTGAACATCACCAGCTTTGATTTTGTTGGTTCTTTGGGATCCCAGAGGAGTGTTCGTAATTGTTGGTAAATGAGAGCTCTTCTGCACTCTACTTACTACCTTCTTTGTGGCTAGTGTATCTCGAGATATTACACTGCCGAGGTATGTAAAGCTTTCCACACTTTCTAGTGGATGGTTTCCTAGCATTCATTATGTTCGCTGGATGTCCCTCTCTGTTTATTGCCATCATTACTGTTTTGAGTTTGCTTATCTTCAGATTGAACCCCTGGAACTTAACCTTCCATTCATTGAGTCTCAACTGTACTTGTTCGTCAGTTCCTCCCCAGATCATGACATCATCAGCGAAGGCCATTGCATTTAGTTCACCAGAGGTTTTCTTGATGTTCTTCATTATGTCATCCATGAAGGTGATAAACAATAATGGGGATAGTGTACTGCCTTGCTGGACTCCACTTTCGGTCTTGATCCAGGATGAATGTCCGTCACCCGATCACACACAGCTGGTACAGTTCTAATACAGCATCTGAACTTTCTTCACCAGTCCCTCTGGCACATTTCTTTTTCTCAGGCATTCCCATAGCTTCTCTCTTGCAATACTGTCATATGCCTTCTCGATGTCAAGGAAAACCATAAAGAGATCTTTGCTTTTTTTCTCAATATTTTTCCATTAACATACGGACACTGAAGTTAGGTCTGTTGTGGACCTGTTAGGCCTGAAGCCATACTGTTCCTCTTCGAACTGTGGCTCTAAGATGACACACAATCTGCTCTCTAAGATTTTCTCAGGTATCTTAAGCCCATGAAATGGAGTGTTATTCCCCGGTAGTTGGAGCATTTTCGGCGATTTCCTTTTTTAAACAGGGGGATAATGACACCCTTGCTCCAATCAGTAGGTATCTTGCCATATTTTCAAACTGCATTGAGCACTCGTGTAGCCACTGTAAACTCCGGTCTCCTGCTGCTTTAATCATGTCCATGCTGACTTCGTCGATCTCCGGGGATTTTCTTTGCGGCGTCTTCTTAAGGGCTGCTTCTGTTTCTGCCCATGTAATGGGAGGTTCCTCTGTGGAGGTTTCAACAGCTGTTTCTTTTGTTCTCTGATCTGCTTCTGTCCTGTTCAATAGGTGATCAAAATGATTCCTCATAACCTCTCCGATGTCCTCTTCTTTTCTGGCCAGGTTTCCATTAGGATCCTCAATTGCTTTGATGGTTTCAACTGAATGCCTTTTGTTCTTGTTCACTTTGAACAATAGTTTCATATTTCCTCTCACTGTCTTCCTTCAGTGTTTGAGTAAATTTCTCCCACCACTTTATCTTCTCCTCTTCTACTACTCTTTTAACCCTCAATTTCTTGTCCCGGTACTTTGCTCGAGGTGTCTGATCTTCCCCTCATCCCTCACTTGTTCTAGCTTGGATTTCTCTCTATGTCATTCTTTTTGTGCTATGTTCCTTTCCTTTATTGAGGATCTTACTCTCTCATTCCACCAGGGTGTCTCTTTTTCCCTTACTCTCGCACTTGTCTTCCTGCAAATCTCTATTGCTTCTTTTATCAAGGTGTTTTTAAATTTTGTCCACTCTACCTCACCACTCTCCACTTCTTCTGTAGACAGTTGTCCTCTTATACGGTCCTGATATTCAGTCCTTTTTCCGATCTGTTGTAGTTCCCACACCTTAATCTTAGGCAATTTCCTGGTTGTTATCTTTGCTACATTAATGTCTTTCAGATCTGCAACTAATAACTGGTGATAGCATTGAGGTTCTCACTTGGAATCACATTGACACCAGCCACATGTCTACTTCTTTCTTTATCTGTCATGACATAGTCAATGACCGTCCTGCTCTTTCCATTCCAGCTGTAACGGGTAATCTTGTGACGGACTATAATGTTTAACCAACTGTTTTTTTACTACCAAACAGTTTCTTATGCAGAAGTCTAGGAGATGTTCCCCTTATGGATTCTTTCTCCCATAGCCATGCGGTCTCATTACCTTCGCATAGTCATTCCTGTCTGTCCTGAGCTGTGCATTGAGGTCCCCAATGATGATTGCCCTCTCTTCACTGATGGTTTCTTCTAGGTCTTTGAGAAACTTGTTCTTTTCATCTTGACTGCAACCCATCTGAGGGACATACACTTGCACCAGTGTGAGCTTCTCCTTCCCAAGGTGAACTGTTGCCTCTATAATTCTCTCATTAATGTATCGGATCTCTGTAATACCATGTAACTCTTTAGACAATGCCAATCCTACTCCATTTCTCATCTCTCTTTTGTTACCATTCCAGTAGAGGGTAGAGTTTTTCCTCAACTCTTTCTTCCCTTTACCTTTCCATTCAGTTTCACTCAGTCCTAGGATTGATATTTTCCTTCTCTCCATGATGTCCACTAACTGTTCACATTTCCAAGCAAAAATCAGTACACTGACTGTTCCTATTTGAGTGTGTAGTCTTCTCCGGGGTTGTTGCACCATCACATGGCTTGGCGTATCATCAGGCTGTAGGCCATCATACCTGGCAAGGGTCTGCAGGTGCTGTTGTGTACTCTGAGTTCTTTGTTTGCATCTGAGACTTGTATAAGTGTTGAAAGCGATTGCAGTTACTCTCCAACTGATTTGCTAGGCCTAATGTTAGAGCAGATTTTCTGTCAGGGTTATCTCCCTCAGCCTTTAGCAGTCCCCTGCCACATCTGTAAGGCAGCAGCTTCCAGTTGAATTTATGTGTCATTTCCTACACAATGGCTTCAGCAAGCCCCCTCAGGGTGAACTCCTCTGCCCATAGCCATTGGTTCTCCCTTAGTTTGTCGGATTTGGTAACAGCCGCACAACCCTCGGCCAGAGAGTTGCAGACAGTACCATCTACTGTCTCATACGGTAGCAGGATATACCTGACCTGACCATGAGATAAGGAACCATATTCTGGAAACGACTGAGTCAAAAGTTAAGTAAAATTCTACTCATTTAAGTCTGTTTACCTGCACAAGTTTTACAAACTGCACCATTTACAACAAATGTTCGAAATGGTACCCCCCACCTGCGTCAATGCAGGCATGGAATCATTGCACAAAGTTCTGTTGTACCCGTTCAAATATCCCTGGTGTCACCATCTGCTTTGGAGTCGTTGAATTATTATCCTAGCCTCTTCTGCTCGTCAGGATTGTCCCGCCTATTGTACTCTTAGCACCTGTAGTGTACAGTACAGTCAGAGGTATCACACCAATTTGTGCTTTAACTTTTGACTGACGGCCGCAGTAGTGTAGTCGATACGGCGTTGGTCTACTAATCCCAAGTCAACGGGTTCAAACCTGACTGAGGTCGGAGGTTTTTAAAGGTCTTTAGGTGACAATCCCATGTCGTTGGCTTCCGGCACATTAAAGAACTACTGCGGTATGAAATTCCAATCCCCGGCATCTTATAAGAATGGACGGACATTAAACAACTTGGATTATTGACCCGCGAGTGGTTGCAAGTTGAAACGTAATGCCAATGGTCGCGCCTGAGATTTTCTCTTACATTAAAACAAATATGATATCATTCACAATTTTGCGAGGCTGAAATGAACTACTGAAATGAAATACAATGTCTGACTTATATATTTTAGATACAAATAAAATTATAAGCTGTATATTAAAGAAACAAATTACTACTTTAAACAACATATGCAATGTACATAAAAATAACTTGCGTCCTACAGTATAAAAATAAAATGTCATACGAGCATTATATCTAGTATTATTTACATACAGAGCAAAGTTTCTGAACACAATAACATTTTCAAAAACAAGAAGTTGTCTTAATACAGGGTCTCATTACCTAATGACTCTATGGATTTACTCTTGAGCATTTTCCACACATTCAGGACAAGTGTACACAGAATGCTCGGGACAGATGAGTTTTTCACAAGTATTACAGATTTTCTTTGTTTTCTTGTTCTTTCTGCGAGGGCAAAATGCACAATACTCAGGTCAAATGTCTTCAAGTTCCCTTTTCTTCCATTCCATACCTGAGAAGCAAAAGGTCTTATGTCCATGTTTAATAAATTGAGAATAAGCTCTTTTTGACCCTGCAGTTCTCCTTATAGCATCACGTGAAGTTTGCGGCAGGTTTGTGACGGAAGAACGGCTTATGAGATCAAGAGCCAGTGTCTTCAAAAATACCTGCCTTGTTACTGACTCGTTGGTATTTTCGCTGTAGATTATCTGGCAGTTGATTCCACCAATATTCAGAAGTGAAAAGAATATCATCAAAGGCCATCTGCAACTTACTCTGGACACTGAATATTGACCTTTCAACTCATCTACGACATCTACGCACCCCTCCCCTTTCTCAAGTTGTAAAATGTCATTATCCCCAAATTCTGTTGCTCACCTGAGTCCTCGTCAATTTTGTCATCACAATAAAGGGTGGACAAAAGTAACAAAGTCTTGCCCTTCCTAGCAATGTACGACAGCAATACCCCAGTTTTTGAAGATCCAAACAAACTGCTGTACTCTGGCCTATCTTTCACACTGAGAAACAAAGATGGAATTTATTTTCTTATTTTTTCGCAGTGTTCCAACAATAGTGGTCCTCTTTTCGAGAAGATTCTTTGCCAGCAGCAAGGATGTAAAGCAGTTACCCATGGTGACGTTTCTTCCTGTGTTCAGTATGGAAGCAACAATACGCTTTACAACTCTACTTGCACTATTGTCAACCTGTAAGGGCCTTCAGGCTGCCGACCTGCATATATTTCTAAGTTGGTGGTATAGAACATGCATGCATCTACCAGGACATAAACATTTATGCCATATTTAGCTGGCTTATTTGCTATGTATTGTCAGAACTTACACCGACCACAGAAAGCTTCCAACATTTCATCTACAGTTGTATATTCCCCAACCTGATAATTTGCTTTACATCGACTGATGAAATCATCAAAAACATTTCACATGAGCAGATGCTAAATTATCAGTTGTTTTTCACAGATTTCTGTGATTTACATTGTCAAACCTGAGTACTCGAAGCAACAAATAAAACCTTCTCGTGGTCATGGTAGGCCTGAAGCATTCCGGTGCAGTCCCATCATCACTCCATAATTTTTCTATATTTACGTGCTGAGCTCTTTTACTCCAGCTAGATAAAGAAGACCAAATAAGGCACTAATCTCTTCAAAGTTTGTGTCCTTACAATCTTTTTCGTGGATATAATTTTCGGGATATTTTCTGAAAAAACAAAATTGGTATTCTAAACTATATCACTTATGGTTGTGTCAGGGAAAAACAATTTTCAGCAATCCAGAATTGTTTTCGCATCTTTTGCTACCTGCTTTACACCTAAAAATTGAGTAACTATGTTACATCTTGCAGTGCGTACATTAGGACGGGGAAGTTGCATCAACCACTCCTAAATAACTAGGCCCATAAGGACGAGGCTCGCCACACTCTGATTCACTGGATCCAGACTGATCATTGTCCGTGAAATGATTGCTATGTTTACTTTCATTATAACTCTCATTTGTTTGGTCATCATTTTCTCCTAAGTCTTCTGTCGCCATGCATTAATTTCTGAAAATAACAATATTGGAAATTAGACTTAAGTTCAATCACATATCAGTATGTAATATTCACAAGAGAACTGGTTTGAAGATATGACACTCACAATACAAACACAAGAATAAAGTACAATAGGTCTTATCTCCAACATGTGAGTTACCTGGATTTTGTAACAGCGCTAATTCAACTAGCGTTCCTCCTTGACTCAACATTTTTGAAGACACATTTATTAGTAACTGCAAATAGAGAACATTCCGCATGCAATCTAAGTAAAATACTAACGCCTACAACAGGAGTAAGTTTCCCGCTCCACATCAACATATCACCATGCCATCAGTCGCATGATGAGAGAACCTCTCACGCAGCGCACATGGACACATATGAACCTTTGTTCCGACTTGGAGAAGGGATGTTTGCCCTTCAAGTGTGAATCGCTTTACTCATGACAGTTATAAACTCAGCTAGAATTGAGGAAACATTCACCTCCCTTTCATCATTGTGAAGTAATATCACAATAAAAAGTAATTTGAGAGAAAATCTCATATATCGACCACTCGCAGGTTAATAACTTTTGACTGGAACGTTTCTGGACTACGGTTCGTTATCTCAAATTGATCCATTTGCCATTCTCGATCATTCCTGAAAGTTTGTAACATCATCACCCTGTATATCACCACCCTCAGTTATCACGCACCATAAGCAATGAACCCCACGTCTGGCATTGGTAGCACAGTTACAGAAATGTTGTACAGTATTAAAAACGTACTTGGTATATTGCTAACAATAACAATACTACATAGAAGACCTGTAAATTTAGCTGATGTTTTTCTCTACTGGAGCCTACAATACTCTTCTATGCAAACTGCAAAACAAAACGAAGACCGTCTGGAGTGTATTTTGTAGTGATGCCATGATGACCTGCGAATAGATGAATTCAAATTTTGAACTCCGCCATGTGATAACATGCTTGGCTGTGCATGGTTTCCATCATAGGATTTGTGTGAATTATGCAGATAAATTTGTGGGAGATATAATGTGTTAGTACGTAGGGAATCTATAGTCTTGACCATTCTGTGCTGCAGACTCCTCCCATTCCACCCCTCCAGATGTTCAACTCGCTAGCTCGAGAGTCCCACAGTCTGCCGATTGACCTTATAAAGCTAATACATCTCCAAGGCCTTCGCATCCAATGTAAGTCATTATTAATTTTACACGTTGGGTTTTTATTTCGTCATGTTGTATTAGAACCATTTACATGTTAGTTTTTTCCCCTTTTCCTACAGACAAAGAAAGTTCACTTTAACCTGGCAGCTTTGATCTTCAAACACAAGTATATTCTTTTCCGCTGAATGCATCGTGACAATTGTTTATAGTATAAGCAGACACATACTGTTTCAGTTTTATCAAGAAGAACAAGTTGAGATCCATGAAGGGCGTTTGGATTATGAAGGTCACATAGATGCCACACCACAACAATATTTGATAATTGTTAATCAGCTTAATATTAATACCAGGACAAAACTGGACATAACATGAATGATAATCATGTTTGAACTTTTAATTTGTATTGTATTGATTTTAAGCAGTTTTATGTTAGGGTGTAATTTTTTAAATAAGGTCTATTACATTCACGTGATTTTAATCTGTAAGCTGAAGAAGAGAATATTAATGAATTCTTGAAACATGTACTTTATATATATATATATGTTGTTGTTTGAGTCATCAGTCCAGAGATTAGTTTGATGCAACTCTCCACACCACCCTATCCTGTGCTAAACTTTTCATTACCGGGTGAGTGGCCGTGCGGTTAAGGGCGCGCGGCTGTGAGCTTGCATCCGGGAGTTAGTAGATTCGAATCCCACTGTCGGCAGCCCTGAAGATGGTTTTCCATGTTTTCCCATTTTCACACCAGGCAAATGTTGGGGCTGTACCTTAATTAAGGCCACGGCCGCTTCCGTCTAACTCCTAGGCCTATCCTATCATCTCCATAAGACCTATCTGTGTCGGTGCGACGTAAAGCCACTAGCAAAAAAAAAAATTTCATTTCTACATAACTGCTGCATTCTACATCTGCTCTACTCTGCTGGTCTACCCCCTACCGTTCTTACCACCTACACTTCCCTCAAATACCAACTGCACAAGTTCTGGGTGTCTTAGGATGTGTCTTATCATTCTATCTCTTCTTCAGGTCAAATTTAGCCGAACTGATTTCCTCTCACCAATTTGATTCAGTACCTCTTCATTTCTGATTCGATCTATCCATCTCACCTTCAGCATTCTGCTCTAACCCTACATTTCAAAAGCTTCTATTCTCTTTCTCTCTGAGCAAGTTATCGTCCATGTTTCACTTCCATACAATGCCACGCTCCAAAAACATTTTTTCTAATTCCTATACCAATGTTTTGTAGAGAGCAAATTTCTTTGCTTGTGCTAGCCTGCATTTTATGTCCTCCTTACTTCTGCCATTGTTAGTTATTTTGCTACCCAAGTAACAATATGCATCCACTTCTTTTAAGACTTCATTTCCTAATCTAATATTTCCTGTATCACCTGACTTCATATGATTACACTACATTGCTTTTGTTTTAGACTTATTTATTTTCATCTTGTACTCCTCACCCAAGACTCTGTCCATACCATTCAGCAACTTCTCCAGATCTTCTGCAGTCTCAGATAAAATAATATCATCGGCAAATCTCAGGGTTTTGATTTCCTCTCTTTGGATTGTGATTCCCTTCCCAAATTCCTCTTTAACTTCCTTTACTGCCTGTTCTATATAAACATTGAAAAGGAGGGGGGACAAGCTGCAGCCTTGCCTCACTCCTTTCTTGATTGCTACTACTTTTTCAAAGCCTTCGATTCTTATCACTGCAGACTGATTTTTATACAGATTGTAGATAATTCTTCGTTCTCGGTATCTGATCCCTATCATCTTCAGAATCTCAAATAGCTTGGTCCAATCAACATTATCAAATGCCCTTTCAAGATCTATGAATGCCATTTATGTGGGCTTGTTCTTCTTAATTATATCCTCTAAGATCAGATGTAAAGTCAGGATTGCTTCATGTGTTCCTACATTTCTTCTGAAGCCAAATTGATCTTCTCCTGACTCAGTTTCAACTTGTCTTTCCTTCTTCTGTAAATAATACATGTTAGAATTTTGCAGGCACGAGATACTAAAATAATGGTGTGGTAGCTTTCACACTTGTCAGCACCGGCTTTCTTGGGAATAGGTATAACAACATTCTGCCGAAAATTGGATGGCACTTCTCCTGTCTCATACATCTTACACACTAAATAAAATAACCTTGCCATGCTGGTTTCTCCTAAGACAGTTAGTAATTCAGAGGGAATGCCATCAATTCCAGGTGCTTTGTTCCTATTTAGGTCTCTCAAAGCTTTGACAAATTGCTGCCTTAAAATTGGGTCTCCCATTTCATCAGCATCAACAGTCTCTTCCTCTTCCAGAACCATTTCATCTAAGTCTTAACCTTGATACAACTGTTGGATATGTTCCTGCCATCATTCTGCCTTGTCTTCTTCCCCTACAAGTGGTTTTCGATCTGAGCTCTTAATATTCATACACCTAGTTATCCTTTCTCAAAAGGTTTCCTTGATTTTTCTGTATGCAACATCTACCTTTCCTAGAACCATACAACCTTCAATGTCCTTGCACTTCTCCTTCAGCCATTCCTTCTTAGCTGGCATGCACTTCTTATCCACTTCATTCTTTAATCGCCTGTATTCCTTTCTGCTCTCTTAATTTTTTTTTTTTGCATTCTTGTACTTTAGTCATTCATCAATCAGGTCTAGTATTTCCTGAGTTATCCAATGATTCTTAGTTGATCTTTCCTTTCTTCCTAGAATTTCTTTAGTAGCCCTAGGGACCTCATTCTTCACACCTGTCCATTCTTCCTCTATTGTGTTTCCTTCAGCCTTTTCATTTAGTCCTTGTGCAATATGTTCCTCAAAACAGTCCCTCACACTCTTTTATTTCAACTTGTCTAGATCCCATCTCCTTGCATTCCTTCCTTTCTTCAATTTCTTCAACTTCACATGGCATTTCATGACCAACAGGTTGTGGTCAGAGTGTACGTCTGCTCTTGGGGAAGTCTTGTAATCCAACACCTGGTTTCTAAATCTCTGCCTAATCAATAATGATAATGAAGTCTATTTGATACCTTCCAGTGTCTCCAGGTCTTGTCCATGTATACAGTCATCTTTTGTGGTGATTGAACCCAGTGATAGCCAGGACTAATTTGTGATCCGTGCAGAATTCAACTAGCTGGCTTCCTCTTTCATTCCTTTGTCCCAATCCAAATTCTCCTACTGTATTACCTTCTCTTCCCTGGCCTACCACTGCATACCAGTCTCCCATCACAATTAGATTCTATCACCTTTTACATACTGTATTAAATCTTCTATCTCTTCATATATTCTTTGATTTCTTCATCATCCGCTGAACTAGTAGGCATGTAGACCTGCACTATTGTGATGGGCATTGGCTTTGTGTCTATCTTGACCACAATAATCCTTTCACTATGCTGGTCATAGTAGCATACCTGCTGCCCTATTTTCTTATTCATTATTAAACCTACTCCCGCATTTCCCCTGTGTGATTTTGTTTGGATTATTCTGTAGTTCATCATCATCATCATCACCACTGGCGCGACAGTCCTATGTGGGCCTTGGCCTTCTGAAGAAGTTTTCTCCATTCTTTCCTGTTAAGTGCAGAGCTCCCCGTGATTCCAAGTACTTTTACATCCTCTCTCACCCCTTCTTCCCACCTTAACTTTGGTCTGCCAACTTTCCTGATTCCTTCCGACACTGCATTAAATATCTTCTTTATCATTCTGTCATTAGCACGCAGCACATGCCCTGCCCACTCCAACCTTCTGATCTTTATACAGTTAACAATGTTTGGTTCCTTATATAAATTATACAATTCATGATTATATCTTCTTCTCTAGACACCATTTTCTTCCACTGGCCCAAAAATTTGCCTCAAATCCTTCTTTCAAATATACCGAGCTGTCTTTCATCAGATTTGGAGAGTGTCCAGGTCTCAGCATAATATGTTAATACAGGCTTTACTAAAACTTTATACATCGGGACTTTAGTTTTCCTGAACAGCGGCTTAGACTTCAGATGTTTTCTGGGACCATGATAGCACTTGTTAGCAGACAGTATACATTTTTGGATTTCAGAACAAACATTGTTCTTGGAATTAACTTCTGATCCAAGGTAGGTAAAGCTATGCACAACATCAAACGCATACGAGCCAATTCCTGTGAATGTAGACCCACTAGGGTAGTCTTTCTTGGTTACGGGCAAGTACTTCGTTTTTCCTTCATTAATATGAAAATTCATCTTTCTTGCTGCTTTTCCGAGGCTTATGAAAGCTTCTTTCAATGCTCTTGGTGTTCTTGCGATTAAATCAATATCATCTGCATATGCCAAAATTTGAACTGATTTATATAAGATGGTTTCCCTTGTGTTCATACTCGAATCTCTAACAACTTTCTCCAAAGCTATATTGAACAAAAGACGTGGTAATGAATCCCCTTTCCTAACTCTGTTCTTGGTCATTACAGCACTTGATAACATATCTGGATCTTAATTTGATTCCGAGTATTTTCCATAGTAGCTTTTACAAGGGCGATCAATTTCTTAGGGATCTCAGACTCTTCCATTGCTACATAGAGATTACTTGTATCAACGCTGTCATAGCCTAATCTGAAGTCAATGAAGAGATTGTGTGTATCAATTCCAAATTCTTTACATTTTTCAAGTACCTGGCAGATTGTGAAGACCTTCCTTGGCGAAATCCGCATTGATAGTCACCAACCGCATTTTCCACATAAGGCACCAGTCTGCTAAAGAGAATTTTGGAAAATATTTTATAAGCAATGGATAATAAGCAGATTGCTCTATGGTTAGAACACATCAGCATATCACCTTTCTTATGTATCGGGCAGATGATACCTACGTTCCATTCATCAGGGACTGTTTCAGCTACCCATATCTTGGCCACTAGTTTGTGAAAGTGTTTAACAAATTCTTTTCCAGCATTTTTCACAATCTCTAATTGTATTAAATCCATTCCTGGGGCTTTGTTATTCTTTAACTTCGTAATGGCAAGCTCAACTTCCTCAGTAGTAGGTATCGGTACTGCTATGTCTGATGTTCTTGTATTTACAGGAGGTAAGGTTTCTTGGTCATCACCTGGACTTTCATTCAACGGTTCATCAAAATATTGGGCCCATCTTTCTAGTATTGCTTCCTCACTGCCTAGTATTATTCCACCGGGAGAGTTGGCCGTGCGCGTAGAGGCGCGCGGCTGTGAGCTTGCATCCGGGAGATAGTAGGTTCGAATCCCACTATCGGCAGCCCTGAAGATGGTTTTCCGTGGTTTCCCATTTTCACACCAGGCAAAAGCTGGGACTGTACCATAATTAAGGCCACGGCCGCTTCCTTCCAACTCCCAGGCCTTTCCTATCCCATCGTCGCCATAAGACCTATCTGTGTCGGTGCGACGTAAAGCCCCTAGCAAAAAAAAAAGTATTATTCCATCTTTATCTCTACACAAATTTGTTCTAGGCTGGAAATCCTTAAGATTTTTATTTTATTTCTGATAGAAAGCTCTCACATCATTCATCACTTTCAACTGTTCCATTTCTTCTAATTATTTCCTCTCATACTGTCTCTTTTTCTTCTTGTGCAATCTCTTTTCTTCTCTTCTGGAAGTTCTATACTCTTCCACTGCTTTTCGGGTGTGGTTCTTCTGTTACATTCTCTTGTATGCTTCATTTTTTAAGGATGTTGCTCATGCACACTCTTCATCAAACCAACTGTTGTGCCAGACTTTCTCTTCCTTTCATGTGCAGTTTTTAATAGTGCGTCTTTAAGATTCTTCACAGATTTCATCAATACTCTCACTATTAGGCAAATCGGTCAGAGCCTCATTAAGCAAGCTAGCATATCTGAGAGCAGTTTCGGGCTCCTTCAGCCGAGCACTGTTGAACTTTCTTGTACTGGATCCAATAACCTTTCTTACCTTAGATATTTGGCTTCTAATAGTTGCTACCACAAGGTAGTGGTCAGAGTCAATATTGGCCCCCCTATAACTTCTAACATCCATCAAGTTAGAGAAGTGTCTTGCATCGATTAGGAGGTGGTCAATTTGGTTAAAAGTAGTGCCATCTGGAGACTTCCATGTCATTTTATGTATGTCTTTGTGATTAAAAAGTTGTACTTCCCACTACCATATTTCCCAAGGATGAAAAATGTATAAGCCTGATTCCATTATCATTAGAAATATCATGCAAGCTGTATTTTCTAATACAAGGTCTGTATTCATCTTCCTTTCCTATCTTCGCATTCAAATCCCCAAAGATTATTTTAGAGTCTGCTCTTGGGCACTCATTATAAATTTCATCCAATTCATCGTAAAATGAATCTTTATCTTCATCGTTCTTCTCTTCGGTTGGAGCTTGTGCACAGATAAGACTGTAATTGAAGAACTTCGCTCCAATTCTAAGTCTGCACAATATATGTGATTTTGCCCGAAAATCCATGATAAGATGTTTCATCTGCTTATTTACAATAAAACCAGTACCAAGCATGTGATCCTTCATGTGGCAACTATAGAATACAATGTGATTTTTTTTCTCTGTATCACTCTTTCACTAGCCAACGGCCGTAGCTGTGTTGAAACACCGGATCCCGTGAGATCTCAGAAGTTAAGCAACGTTGGGCGTGGTCAGGAGTTGGATGGGTAGCCGCACGCTGTTGGTGGGGGGTAAGGGAATGGAGGAGCAGAAAGGAACTGGCCAACCTACCGCACGTAAACTCCGGCTCAGGAACACCTCTGCGGAGGTTCGGACCTGCCTTCGGGCTGAATAACCCTTACCTACTCTTTCACCAATCCATCTCACTTCTTGAATAGCAGTAATATCTAGTCGATACTCATCCAGCTGATTGAGCAACTTTCTGAGATTTCCAGCTTGGTAAAGAGTTAAAACATTCCATGAACCAATTCTCAAGTCCTTTACACGTTTGCGAGGTCGTCATAAAAAGGTCAGGCCGGATATTTCTTCTTCAGATTTCATAATGAGAGTTATTTACAGATTGGGTTGTCAGCCCTATGCCAACCCCCAGCAATCCTGGAGGGCCGATGTTTTCTTTCAGGGTTTTCTCCCTTAGCTGGTGGGTCCCCATTTTGAGGCGTTGGGAGCTCGCTTTTACACCTTACATGACTTAGCTGTGTATACGCAGTGTACCCGTTGCCCAGGGGCCACGGCGTGGACGTGCATGTATCGGACTTGGTAGGAATGAATGGCATTTCCTGTGTACACTTTACCAGCAAGAAGTGAACCCACAGGACCACATACTACCCCTTCAACCCCCGAATTATTCTGTAGTTGCCTGATCAGAAATCCTGCTCTTCCTGCCAACGTACTTCACTTATACCAACTACATCTAACTTTAGTCTATCCATCTCCCTTTTCAAATTCTCTAACCTACCACAGTGATTCAAACTTCTAACATTTCACACTCCGAGTCACAGAATGTCAGTATCCATCTTCGTGATGATTGCCCCTTCTCGTGTAGTCCCCACCCGAAGATCCAAATGGGGTCTATTATTCCTCCGGAATATTTTGCCCGGGAGGAAGCCATCATCAGTACATCATCCATACAGACAGAGCTGCATGTCCTCGGAAGTTAGTTACGGCTTTCAGTTGTGTAGCAGTATCAATACAGCTAAGCCATGTTGAGTATTATTACAAGACCATATCAGTCAATCATATAGACTGCCGCCCTTTCAAGTTCCAAAAGGCTGCTACCCCCCCTTTCGATGAACCATTCTTTAGTCTGATCTCTCAACAGATACCCATTTGATATAGTTGCACCTGCAGCTTGGCTATCTGCTTCATTGGGGCACACAAGTCTCCCCACCATGGCAAGGTCACATGGTTTGCAGGGGAGGACTTATTTGATGTACTGTATAAGTAAATATACTAGATTTTGAATTGTATTGACAAGGCGAACCTGTAAATAACTAATAACAGTGAGTGTAGGGAACGCAGGATGTCACTAACAACATTTTGTTCTGTTTAATCCACATTGTGCAATTTTATCATTAATAATAATACATCACCAACTATTGATTTAAAATTATTGGCAGGAACCCAGAAACTTTAGAAGGAAACATGACTCTTACCTAATATTCTTTAGGAATGTGAACAGGCTGGATGCTACTGAACCTGGTTAGTAGATCATTATCTCGAGTGGCATAGTGCAAGGGATTTACTGTACCTGCTCTGGAAGAATGGTCATGGCATACAATGGGAATTTCCTTATGGTTTTTCACTGTGGACTGTTTCTAAGAATAGCTTAGAAACCCTGGACAAAACAATTTGAGTTTAAATAGCTGGACAGTAGCTCTCCCTGACCTGCTATGAACTTCAGTCCTGTCTGTGTTATGTGCCCTGCGGGCTTAAGTTTCTACGATGAATAAACAAATGGTATTAAGTGTAAGAAACAAGCAGGAAGTGTGTACGTATAAAGAACAGTTTCTCCCTGCTAGTCAGCAGAACAATGCAAACCATTTCTCACTGTAGTAGGGGGAAACCTAAGCATACAAAGAGTTGGAGACATTCTACGTGAAAATTACAAGTCGATGGATGGAACACCTCTGTCAGCCAAAAAACTGAACAAGTTCTAAGTGTGAGAAGCTATAAGAAGTGTTGGTTACTTAGGTATCCCAAGTCAACACAAAAAATGGAACTGCAACCAGTGAGGTCATTAAGGAACAAGGGAAGCTTATTTTCTTCTTATTTAAAAGCAACATCTGGTCCCTCAGACATTGATGATCACCCTGGAGAAAGTGCCCTCTTTCTTTAGCGAACTTGAAGAATTGTTCGGTGTTGTTGATGCAAGTCCAGTCTTTGATGTTTTGGAGCCATGACATCGGTGGTCTACCAGCTTTCGCTTGCCCTCTATCATTCCTTGTAATATGAGGTGTAGAAGCCCGTATTTTCTACCTCGTAGAACATGCCCTAAATAAGCTGTTTTCCTGGCTTTGATTATATTTGCCAGCTCATGCTCAGCTCTAGCTCTCCTTAACTCTTCATCATTGGTTACAAAATCTGTCCAGGCTATTCTGAGCATTCTCCTGTGTAACCACATTTCAAAGGTCTCTAATCTCTTCATGGAGGAAGCTTTGACAGTCTAGATCTCTATTCCATAAAGCAGTGTTGACCAGATGCAACATCTCAACAGCTATTGCCTGAGTTTGAAGTTTAGATTTTAATCACAAGGGAAATTTACTAGTGACAAATCAGGCATTACAGAGATGGTGTACAGCAATTGTTGGCTATTATGTTTTGAAAAACACCATGGGCTGATGCAGCATGTGAAGCATGATGGATGCCAAAAGTTGACTTGGCAGTTATACAAGAGGGCTGCGAAAACCATTCAGTAATCATTAAAAGTTACTATGCAAGTGATGTGTATATGGATGAAACTGTTGTATTTCATCCTATGTAACCTACTAGCACAATATCAAATGTTACTCTAAGAGGTTGCAAGAAATCGAAGGACAGAATAACCATTGTATTTTGTATCAGTGCCAGGAGCGCTGGCTTCGGGTAATTATTGGGGGGGCAGGCATGATTAACATGAACACAGGCATGTGAAAAGCAAACATTCCTATATTTTTTAATATTCAAAAACAAACAGAACAGTAATAGAGTTTGTTTCTCAAATATATTTTTGAACGAGTCTTATGTATGGAATTTTCAATAATATTGGCAAGTAAACAGAAAAATAAAACTTGATTCATACGTATGTATTTAGGGGAATGTTTTATGTATGGAAATATAAAAAAATAATCACAGGGAAAAACACTGAACTTGCTTCATAAATACATTTTCTTAATAAATGTCCTATTACTGTATATTATGCATTTCATAATATGAAATGTGAAAAATCTCTACCACCAGGTGTACCGCTTGAACAGTCTCCATTGAGAAATGTAGTTCTCTGAAGGAATGGCCGCTTTCTAATCTCATTTCTCGATATAAAACCATCTACCACATTCTCCAGATTTAACGCCTTAGCAGCCTCCGAAGACTACAAAACTCCACAATTTAAGGGGACTTAACATCTAGGAGGAGAATTTTTGGGGGGCAAAATGGCACTCTGCCTCCTGAAATCATTTTTTGGGATGGGGGGCAGAAAACTCCCTGTCCCACCTGACCAGTGCCAATGGAAGTGGTAAAAGAAAGGCAACAGTGATTGGTAAATTTGCTAAATTTCTGTGATTCAAAAATTGAAAGCCATCAGTTTATGTTGAGTACAGGAACAATAGAAAGGCATGGATAACTGTTCTCAACAAATGTATCTTAACATCCTCCTCAATTCACTGGACATCTTCAGCCTTTGGATGCAGGAATATCACAAGTTCTAAAGCACATTATAATAAAGTCATTCAATGTATGAATGATGGGGGCTCTGTTGTTAGTTTGTATTTGTTGTTAAAGGTTCTTCTGTTCTGCATGCAAGCTGCATGGGGAGAAGTTTTAGCTACAAAAACAAGGAACTACTGGTCCCACACTGGAATCGATTCTGAGCTGATTCATCTGAGGAAGACCAATCAGTCCAAGCATTAGAGTAAATGGAGCAACACTCACAGCAGAACTCATATCAGTGGACCAAGAAGTGCCAGTGTTTCAGGAACTTTTCACTGATGACATTGTTGACTTAGTGAAACCACCAGAAAGTTCAAGTGACAGTGAAAATGGGACTGGAATACTTGGGCTGGTGCATCAGAAGGTGAAGAGTGCATAGACCATTTGAATGGCTACTTTGAACAGAATTCCTCTTAGTCACAATCACCTCACTGCTATTCATACAGCTATTTATGTTCATAGAGTGTTCAATAACGTTCAGTCCATAATCAGTTCATATTTCAAATGGATTTTATCAGAAATAAATTGGGGCACAACTCTCAATAATTGATTAGAAAAGTTTATTAAAAACTTTCTGTCTCAACTCAACTCTACACTCAACAACACACTGCGCAATCACTCAGTACAAAAAGACAAAAGAATCATAGTTTCAGTCATAGAGTAAATATAAATTTAGCGTGGTTCCAGTGCGAGAAGGTTGGAGACACAATCTCTGGATAAAACAATTGAGTAATAAAATTAACCATTACCATAGATATAAAAAATACTACAGACACTACAAACTATTTCTTTCATCATGTCAAATTTTTAACGACACTAAATACAGAAGAATGATTAATTCCAATACCTCCCCTTGTCATAAAAATTTGACCACAAACACAAATAATAAAAAATAAGCAACACATATAGATAAACATGTGGATGCTAATCAACAAGTCCTAACAAGTTCCTAAATTTAGTAGTTCCCTCCCCTGACAATGACTTTGTGAAAACGTCTGCCACATTTTCATTTGATGGTACATACACAAACTTTACCAATCCGTTGGCCACAAGTCCTTTACAAACACATAGCGAACATACATATGTTTAGTTTTCTCAGACACAACATGAGTTGACCTCACATGTATAGCATCTTGATTATCACAAAAAATTTGAATTGGCACTTTAATGTAATTACAATCAACAAACTCATTGAAAAAATTATGCAACCACAACATTTCCTTTGTGCACACAACCATTGATACAAACTCAGCCTCCACATTTGAAGTAGCAACAATCTGTTGTTTCTTGATAGACCATATAACCAGACAACCAGCAAATTTGCACACATACCCAGAAATAGATTTCCTGTCCTCAGAATTAGCATAATCAGCATTGTAATAAACACTCACTGAATCATTACTAGCTTTGTAGCATAACTTCACACCTCTTATCTAAACACCTTCTTTATTCTTTGCCAATCTTTTACGCCAGGGTTTTGAGAGTACTGGCTCAGCTTGCAGACCGCAAAGGATATGTTTGGTCTTGTATTGTTGGCTGTATAAAGTAGATTGCCTACAGACTTTTCATACAAAGTCTGATTACAATTATCGGCCTCCCCTGAAATCCTCTTGTCCCTACATCCAACGGAGCAACACATCCTTTGGCATTTTCTAAGTTATACTCATGTATCAGATTATCAATGTATTTGCATTGATCAACATACACCGCATCTTTGGTTACAGTCATAGACATCGATAAAAACTCTTAATTTGCCCAAGATCCTTGATGTCTAGATAGTGACACAACTCTGGCTTAAACCACTCCAAAACTTCAACAATACCGATAGCTATCATATCATCAACATACACTCCAACTAGCATATTTTTACCGAAGTACACACATGGTTCACAAACAGATCTTTTAAGACCGATTGATTTCAAGACACCATCAAAACAAATGTTCCAGTCCTTTGAACTTTGGTGTAAACCATACATGCTTTTCTTTAACTTGTAGACACAGTTGGATTTTCTTTCAAAACCACGTGGTTGCTCCATAAACACTTCCTCCTTAATGTTACTCTTTAGAAATGCTGCATCTACATCATAATGTTGAATATTCCAACCTTTAACAACCGCAAGAGCAATAAAGATTCTGACAGTCTGATGCCTCAAAGCAGGACTATAAGTATCAACACCTTCTACCTGCTTATAACCTAAAGCTACAAGCCTAACCCTGTAAATGTTCTCATTAAGTCAAGCCCTTCTTTGATTCTGAACACCCATTTTTCCCAATAATATTCTTTCCTTTCCTTTTGGTCTCTCTACTAATTCACAACACTCATTTTTCTCAAAATTATTTAGCTCCTTCTCCATTGCTGATTTCCATTTTTCACATTCAGGACCAGTTAAAGCTTCCTTGGCGCTCTTCGGTAAACTGTCAGTTACAACAGACACATCATGCAAATTACGTCCAATGCAATCCACACACTCTTGTCTGTTTCTAATTCTCTGTGACCTACATAGTTCAGAAATTATGGGTTCTTCCTGCACTTCAGCATTGATGGTATTTACACTGATTTCAGGACTTCTATCTGGCTCATCTACTACTTGCTCATCAATTATGCGCACCAAGTTAGATTCATTATCAGAGTCAAACAAACTTAAATCTATGACCAATGGTTTCTCACAAGACTTAACAGACAACACAGTATGGTAGCAGGTCCTTCCTTAGTTTTCATGGGAAACACTCTCTCCTCAAATACTACATTTCTGGACATAACAACACACTTGTTTTCCAAGTCCCACAGCCTATAATCTCTTCTATTGTCAAGATAGCCCAAAAAGACACATTCCTTTGCTGTAGACTCTAATTTCTCAGCTTTGTTATGTTCTTAAAATAAATACAAAGTTTTAATGTTCCACCGTATCAATACTTAAAAATCATTTGATGTTTACAAAAATATTACAAAAATGATATTAACAAGTACTAGTTTCGGTCCATTAAGGATCATCATCAGCCTAGTCAAGGTACAAAAGCAAAAGACATGATCAAAAAACAAAGTAATGTGGGGAAAATGAGGATCTAAAAGGATGAGATGGTAGTGGAATGACATACAAAGTAAGAAACTATATACATGGATTATGATAAATGTAGCAAAGATGCGTTGACATTGACAAATAAATTCTTTGTGATGTCACATAAAATTTCCTAATAAGAAAGTCTTTGGTTGACGATTAGTCCCATGTTGCACAGTTAAATTCAAGTTATATCTGGTATATGCAAAGTCCTATGTTTCTGGAAAGTTCTAGATGTGAGTTCCACATTAGCGTAGAGGGGAAAAAATTGTCCGATGAGACCAGCACGAAATTAAAAGTTGACAGAGTTGAGTATGTTTCAATCGGAACCCAATGAACCTGAAGGAAAGAAGTTAGAATTAACGCGAGGAATCAATTTGAGAATGAGTAAGGGAAAGGAACAAAATAATGATGACTCACCTTGCGCTATGTAGAACAAACTTGCTGTAATGAATGCAACTGGCGGAGTAGATCAGCAAGAGAGAAGAGAGGGGAAATATGGAGAGGAAGAGTGACGTAAGTGGTGAAAGGTGGGGGGGAAATGGTTCAAGGCGGGGTGGGCGAGAGGGAAAGTGATGGTGTTAGTGTTGGCAGGGGACCTTTAATTGATTTAAAGAAAGAGTTTTGAACAACTGATTTGTTTTTCTGTAATAAGTAATGAAAAGGTCAAATAAAATATTGGGTTTCTCGGTTATTTCGTTAAGATTGTAATTGGCATTAAAGTATTGATCCAGATGTATGTAAAACTCCTCAATTATATTGAGTAGAGGTCCTTTCTTAGCTATTTCGAGAATGTCCATGTCACATTACAAGTAACTAATCTCATTTTGTTCCGTATTGAAGATACAATAAGTAAACTCTTTCAAGATTAAAATTATTGTGTCCACCTTTTCAATACAAATATATATTTTTAGTGGTTAAATTCTACATGAATTAAACACACCAGTTAGGGACATGTTTCGCCCTAGTTATGGGCATCTTCAGCCTATATTAATCTTAAGGTCAAGAATTAAAACTATACGCATTGGAACTTGTAGTAAACTAACTTAATACTAACTACTAACATTGGAACTCAGGTATTCTCCCTCACAAAAAAGGAACCTATAACAGTCTTGTACATAGAGAATTCAACGTACCCATGAATAAGAAAGACCTTCATGTCGAATTGAATACTATTCGCCACATTGCTAGATTCAATGGCTTCAATAGCCATTTCATAGAAAATATCATCAACAAATATAAATTTCGCCCCAAAACCACACTTAAAAACGAACCATCTAAACATGACTCTTTTTCCACTTTTACTTACAACAATGGCATTCACAAGATCACTAATGTTTTAAAGAAAAAAGGTATGAAAATAGCCTTGAAAACCAACAACAACAACAACACCCACATCTTACGTAACACATCACACATTAATAAAATAAATAGGTATGTAAAATCAGGTGTCTACAGACTTAAATGTAACACATGTTCTAATATTTCTTATGTGGAGCAGACCAGTAGGAGCTTTAATATTAGATATTCGGAACATTTCAATGCAGTCAAATATAACAAATTCTCAGCCATCGGCCAACATGTGGTCGACTATAACCACAAATTCACGAACATTGAAACAGACATGGACATTCTCAAAATAACTAAGAAAGGACCTCTACTCAATATAATTGAGAACTTTTACATACATCTGGATCAATACTTTAATGCCAATTACAATCTTATTGAAATAACCGAGAAACAGAAAAAACAAATCAGTTGTTCAAAACTCTTTCTTTAAATCAATTAAAGGTCCCCCGCCAACACTAACACCATCACTTTCCCTGCCCATCCCGCCTTGAACCATTCCCCCCCCACCTTTCACCCTTACGTCACTCTTCCCCTCCATATTTCCCCTCTCTTCTCTCTTGCTGATCTACTCCGCCAGTTGCATTCAATACAGCAAGTTTGTTCTACATAGCGCAAGGTGAGTTATCGTTATTTTGTTCCTTTCCCTTACTCGTTCTCAATTTGATTACTCGCGTTAATTCTAACTTCTTTTCTTCAGGTTCATTGGGTTCCGATTGAATTGAGACTACTTCTGTTTAACACAGCAAGTTTTCATTCCACCATAGAACATACTCAGCTCTGTCAACTTTTAATTTCGTGCTGGTCTCATCGGACAATTTTTTCCCTCTACGCTAATGTGGAACTCACATCTAGAACTTTCCAGAAACATAGGACTTTGCATATACCAGATATAACTTGAATTTAATTGTGCAACATGGGACTAATCGTCAACCAAAGACTTTCTTATTAGGAAATTTTATGTGACATCACAAAGAATTTATTTGTCAATGTCAACGCATCTTTGCTACATTTATCATAATTCATGTATATGGTTTTTTACTCTGTATGTCATTCCACTGCCATCCCATCCTTTTAGATTCTCATTTCCCCACATTACTTTGTTTTATGATCATGTCTTTTGCTTTTGTACCTTGGCTAGGCTGATGATGGTCCTTAATGGACCGAAACTAGTACTTTTTAATATCATTTTTGTAATATTTTTGTAAACATAAAATGATTTTTAAGTATTGAGAAGGTCGAACATTAAAAGTTTGCATTTATTTTACGTATAGTCTTAACTCAATGTGGAACCTAACCATGAAGTTTATTACATTTTTGGTTATGTTCCTCATATACCCAGGAACGACATCCAAATACTCTCATTCTACAAATTTCCTCATCAGACAAGTTTTTTGTTAAACCAAAACTCATAGGGTACATTGTTTTCAATTGCAGATACCTTACACTATTCTTAATGTAACAGGCAGTATAGAGCGCTTCGCCCCAAAATTTAAAGGCATACCTGCATTCAATAACATGCACCGAACTAAAGTCAGAAGCTGTTGATTCAGCCTCTCTGCCACTCCCATTTGCTGGTGTTCCCCTGGTAAAGACAGCCTGTGAACAATACCATTGTCAACAAAGAACTGTTTCAAGTCATTATTACAATATTCTCCTCCCCCATCTGTTTGAACAATTTTCAGTTTTTTTATCTTGATATTCTCAGCCCTTTTCTTGAATGTAATTATTTTTTCACAAGCCTCATTTTTGTGCCTTAACGTACTACTTCAATGTATCTGGAATAGTCATCTGTTAAGGTTAGGAAATATTTCCCCCTCCCAAGGTTTCAGGCTTTAGATAACAAACATCAAAATAAACAAGATCTAAGGGAGCTGGTGATTTCACTAGTCTATGCGGGAAAGGAGCCCTTTTTGCTTTGCCTTTCATACACACTTCACACTTCTCACTACCTTTTTGCTTGCCAATCAAATCACTGCCAGGCAAATTTTCAGCATGCCCAAAATGGTCATGCCATATTTCCCTTGTTACTATCTTGCAAGCAACTGCACACACAGATTCCTGTTCACCATCACTATCTTGACAGTCAGATTTCTGTAGTTCATACCAATCACATTTGACGGTATACATGTCATCTTCTTCTCTTGCATAGGCACTGAACAATTCTTCATCTCCATTCCCTTTGCCATAAGCAGTCAGCTTTCCATTCTCTATCTTAAAATGCACGTTAGTTTTCTCAAGTTGCCTCACCGACAAAATATTATCAGATGTATCTGGGACCCACAGCACTTCGGTTAGTTTCAAAGTCCATCCACCACACTGGTCACTTATTTTCAGCACTATGGACCCACTGCCTTTCACATCACATATGACACTTTTTTTCCCACCTGCACAAAACCTGACACATTTCATGCAAAGTTGTTCAACAACTAATGGTGAGGTGTAATGTGGTGGTTACAACTATTGTCCACAATCCAAGTGTTTGCATCACTTGACGTTTTGTCCTGTTTACATTCTTTGTCCTCAGGTCCTCTCATCAAGTGCACAGCATATTTCACTTTCACAGTGCTATTTCCAATCTTCTTTTCTTCTGTCTCCGGTTCTTTCTTATCTTCATAAGTGGCAACTTTATTCTTGAATTCTCTATGTGGCATTTTGTTGTCATGGGCATTTGCATCTGAGCCCCTATTGTCACTTGTACTAGCCTCAGAGTTTCTACACTTAAACGAAGGATGTCCCTCCTTGCCACAAGTGTAACAAATTACATTTCCTCTTGTCTTGGCTTCTCTTACTTTTGGACACTCTCTTGCAAAATGCCCAAGTTGACCACAACAGTGACAGGATCTATCAGAAGAGCTGAATTTTTCATCAGAAAAATTGTGTTTATTCTCAAAACCATGGAATTTTCCTTTGTTCTTCATAACATAGCTTGTCAAGTCTTGATTTTTCTTCTCATGTTCATCTTTCTCTCTCTTTAGTCTATCTTCTTCCAGAAGCAATTTACTTTTCACATTTTCTGGCGATAGTATTTCTTCATTTAACTCCATCACATGGGCAATGTGTTTGTAATTTTTTTGCTTCAAACCTCTCAGCATGTAGGCTGCCAGGTCTTGATCATTGATGTTGGATCCATAATTTCTCAGTTTTTCCACTAATTCCACAACCCAATTCAGATATTCCAAAACAGGTTCATCATGTTTCTTGATGCAGCTTGACAATTCGTCCATGGTACTCACAGACTGAAAAGGAGAGATCATGAAATGGATTGATTAAGTCTGTTCCAGGCAAGCTTTTCTCGTACATGTCTGGTTACATCATTCAAGAAACAGTCTTCTACCAACTCAACTCCGTCAAGTAACTGAGTGCAGTGGCATTTAGGTCCTCTTCATCTGTAGTTAAATCTTCATCATCCTCGTAACTGGGATTGATGGCAGCCTAGCATTTCTTTCTTGTTAGGAAAGCCTTCACTCGCTTGCACCACACCATATAGTTGTTTTTTTTTTTTTTTTTTTTTTGCTATTTGCTTTACGTCGCACCGACACAGATATGTCTTATGGCGACGATGGGAGAGGAAAGGCCTAGGAATTGGAAGGAAGCAGCCGTGGCCTTAATTAAGGTACAGTCCCGACATTTGCCTGGTGGAAAAATGGGAAACCACAGAAAACCATCTTCAGGGCTGCCGACAGTGGGGCTCGAACCCACTATCTCCCGATTACTGGATGCTGGCTGCACTTAAGCGACTGTAGCTATCGAGCTCGGTACATAGTTTTTCGGCCCAAGTCTCTCAATCTTTGGCGTATCTGCAACTGATGCCATTCTTAATCACGACTTACTGACTCACTGAGCACATAACCTATCAGAAATAAATTGGGGCATAACTCTCAATAATTGATTAGAAAAGTTTATTAAAACTTTCTGTCTCAACTCAACTCTACACTCAACAACACACTGCGCAATCACTCAGTACAAAAAGACTAAAATAATCATAGTTTCAGTCATAGAGTAAATATAAATTTAGCGCGGTTCCAGTGCAAGAAGGTTGGGGACACAATCTCTGGATAAAACAATTGAATAATTTTTAAAAAACACTACCATAGATATGAAAAATACTACAGACACTACGAACTACTTTTCTCATCATGTCAAATTTTAAACGACACTAAATACAGAAGAAAAATTATTAATTCCAATAGATTTAGTATGCTGGTACTACAGTGCTGTGTGAACAGTATATCAGATATGTACCATACAATCCATTGAAATAATATTTCAACTTTTTTTTACATCATACCGACACAGAGAGGTCTCAGTCTCATGGCAACAATGGGATAGGAAAGGGCTAGGAGCGGGAAAGAAGTAGTGACCCAAACCACGCAGCCACTTGCTCGGTTGGACTGTGAGTTAGAGCACCCCCACTAATTTTCTAAACACCCTTGCAATTGGAATAATACAAAAGTTTTCAAGGAAAAGGAATATATTGCTTCATTTTGTGTAAGGCTTTTTATGCATAAAGGCACTAAGTGGGTATCCATCTCTAGGTGAGACTGAATTTTCAAAATGTTGTCCCATCATGAGTTCTAGCACTTCAAATGATTTCCCATTTACTTTGCAAATAAATAAATTGGTTCTTAAAATTTTCATCGCTAATCCTCAATGCCAAAGGGAACAGTACATCTTCGCATTTACTGAAAAGATGCCCTACAGGGGCACTTGAAGCAATACCTGTGTTTAATTGTAATAACATCATTTGAAGTCTTTGGAAGTACTGGAGAGGTATGGAACTACTCATCCAGAACTGATCAAGCTACTGGATCTGCTGTAGTAGAACTGAAAAAGTTATCTTCATCATCATTTATTTTTTCACATGGCTGTTTCTGTGCGATGTATGTCAATTACTGAAAAGAAACAATTAAAATTTTATTTCAAGAAGTAAATGAAATGGCATATGGCTTTTAGTGCCGGGAGTGTCCAAGGACATGTTCGGCTCGCCAGGTGTAGGTCTTTTGAATAGACGCCCGTAGGTGACCTGTGTGTCACGAAATTAACCAATTATGGTTAAAATTCCAGACCCTGTCGGGAATTGAACCTGGGACCCCTTTGACCAAGGGCCAGCATGCTAACCATTTCAAAACGTATATTACAAGTAAAAACTGTATTTTGTAAAAATTACTAAGAATGTTATCATTACAAGTATTTGATTACTTTTACTGAATTACCGGGCGAGTTGGCCGTGCGCGTAGAGGCGCGCGGCTGTGAGCTTGCATCCGGGAGATAGTAGGTTCGAATCCCACTATCGGCAGCCCTGAAGATGGTTTTCCGTGCTTTCCCATTTTCACACCAGGCAAATGCTGGGGCTGTACCTTAATTAAGGCCACGGCCGCTTCCTTCCAACTACTAGGCCTTTCCTATCCCATCGTCGCCATAAGACCTATCTGTGTCGGTGCGACGTAAAGCCCCTAGCAAAAAAAACTTTTACTGAATTATTTTTCAACTCTGACTAACAAGCAGTTTCTCACAGAGCAGATGTTGGCCACCCTTGTCGAATGACCTGCACCAGACTAGCAATAGCCACATGAAATTATTATAAGCTCAAAAAAATTAGTCACCCTAGTACACATGCACAGATGGATTGTTAAGCCTGTACAGAGTCTGGCCCCGCGGTGTAGGGGGCAACGCGTCCGCCTGTGACCCGGCGGCCCCGAGTTTGATTCCTGGCCGGGTCATGGGTTTTTAATTGTAAATTATTAATATCCCTGGCCTGGAGACTGGGTGTTTGGGTCGTCCTTAACATTCCTTTCCTCACGTTCAACACTCTACACTTCTGCAATTCCAGTTACACACAGGTTCCTATCATATGGTGAAAGTGGTGGCAAAGGATCTACAGAGGTCGACGCCACAAACAAATATATATTTTTTAAAAAAAAGCTTGTAGATGGCGCAGTAATGAGTCCCGTGTTCAACAGCACGCACGCTGCCTCTACGTGAGCATAAGGCAGTAGCGATCAGTGAGACATTGATGTTTCAAGCGGACAGTGTACGTCAACACGGGTAGATGTAAGGATGCTGCTGGATTTGTTGGTGTTTTGCAGTGGACTGTTCAATGTTTCTACAAGCAGTGGTGTACTACATGTGGCCACAAAACACGATGTCAGAATTGTGGTCGGAAAAAGATCCTGACTGAGAGGGACCGGAGACACGTTTCAGGGCTTGTGAATCAAAATCGCTTCCAAACGCAACAGAAATTGCTGCAGTCAGTGAATGAAGGTCCATCCCAACCTGTTAGCAAGAGAACATTGCGATGGGAACTGCATGCAGTGGCCTCTGTGACCTTGCAAGACGTCATTGCTCACACAGACACATAAAACTGCACGTCTTATATGGGCTAGAAATCATCGAACGTGGACAGTAGCTAACTGGCGGAACATAATGTAGTCTGACAAGTCACATTTTTGCCTGTATTCCAATGACGCATGTCTTTGAGCACACTGAAAGCCAAATAAAGCATTTCATCCTGGATGTGTGCATGGTCAGGTTCAAGCTGGAGGTGGATCTGTGATGTATTGACGGTATTTTTCATATCATAGATTGGGCCCACTCACTGAGGCAACCACTAACATGAACCAGCATGTTTATTTAAACATTCTGGGTGATCAGATGCATGATGAGTATGCTCTGATAGCCTGATTTTTCAAGTAACAACAGCAAAGTTCATGTGGGATGATGCATATGAGACTGGTTTTATGAACTCGAACTCCATTGAAAATCTGTGGGTCATGTTGGAATAGTGGGTAAAATGCTGACATCAGCATGCCCACAATTTGGTGGAATTGCGCAATCAAATCCTCAGCAAGTGGCTTAACCTGGATGTGACGTACCTTGTGAACTCACTTCCTAACCGAATCCACGCAGTTATCAAGTCCAGAGGCGGAGTTACAGGTACTAAATGATGCTTAAAATGATTTCTCCAGGGATGATTAATTTTTTTGTCTGGTAAGCTTATTATCAATAACCACATGATATTATTTTTATTAATATCATGATAATAAATACTACTTTCCGTAACATGTTTTAGCGAGCTGTTATCACACTCCACATTGGACAAGCAGGAGTTCAGACTGGCAACGCATGCTGGGAGCTGTACTGCTTAGAACATGGAATCTACCCTGACGGGACCATACATCCTAGATACCGATCTGATAACTCACACAATGCTGTCTTCTCACAGACAGCCGCAGGCAAATGTGTGCCTCGGGTCGTCATGGTTGATCTCGAACCCACTGTCATAGGTGAGTTGATTTCTTTGCATCAAACTACTTGTTCTTTAGTTTCAGCTTCATTTAATGTTGATAATAAGTCATAAAGAGAAATACAGGGATGTAAAAAGGAACTTACAATAAGAAAAATGCAAAAAGAGGTCAGTTTAGAAAGAGGGAACAATGGTATAAAAGGACAAGGACAATCTCCACATCTTCATTCACTCCCAGGTAGAGGCTGATGGGAAGAGAGCAAATCTACACTGGCAGAAACTGAAATTCCAACACCAAGAAGGAGCTGTGCTAGATAAACGAAATTTGGGAGGTGCACTTGCACATCTGAAAGATGACACTTACTTTGCATGCTAGTCAATGAAGAGTGGTGCTAATAGTGCCACTACGACCTTGCAAACCAAGTTTGCTTTACATAGGTGCTGTACACTTTGTGAGGGTTAGTCATTGTCCGGTGTTGAAGTTGTGAGGTAGGTGTTAGCCAAACATGCCTTTAACCCATTGAACAGTACGGACGTATATTTACGTTATCTGTTGACTTGGCCCAATGTAGTACAGACGTACATGTACGTTTTTAACTTTGTACCATAGCAGTATTGACGTAAAGTGACATTTGGTTTTGAAATTAACTCCAAGTGTGCTGGCATCTATCAGCCACATGGTGAAACTTCGTTCCCTATTTGGTTTTGCTTTGAACAAGTGCTATTCTCCTTTTTAAAAGCTTCTACTGCCATCTGTCATGCACCTGAAGTACACCTTAGGGCAATCTGTACAGGCAAATTGCACGCAGTTCAAGAATTTGTTTTAGATTAAGAAATGTCACACAGAAGCCCATAAGAATTCTCCTCTTAATAAAATTCTGGAATTTTATAATACATTAAATACATATAATGGATATCTTTTTCATTAATCAAATCAACTTTGAATTGGCATGTGATACTTTCCTATAATGCACATACTGTTGAATATTATCTCTCTTTTCTGTATATGTTTTATTTATTCTTCTAGTTGCTCTTTTATTTCTCTTCTTCTATTTAAATGCACAGTTTTCAAATGACCTATAAATTAACCACTTTATTTCTCTTTTTAGAATATTATTTTGCATAATGTGTCATGTTTTAAGACTAAGACTGTATAATTTAACTGTATAACTGAATGTGTTACTTTGTGTTTAGCACCACTGTAAAAATAATTATTAATGTAGTAACTGTATATTTTTATTGTATTACCAACTTTATATTGTTTGGGTAGTTCATTGTATTCTTTGTATTGTCTTTTTTCAGTTAATGTTTAGCAGTGTAACTATTAATTGTACTGTATATTGTGAATATTGTAATTGGGCAAAATGCCTGTTATGTAAATAAATAAATAAATAAATAAATAAATAAATAAATAAATAAATAAATAAATAAATAAATAAATAAATAGATAAATTTGTTCTTATGTTTTCTTGGGTGCTTTCCTTTATACAGGGCTGTAACATTTTAAATGTTGTTATTATTCATGGAAATGATGTATAAAATAATATAGTTTTTTCCACCTTTTAAATTCCATCAAAAAAACCTCACTACGGGCGGGTCAGTAGCAACTGAAAACCTCACTGCTCAAAGGGTTAGGGAGACGAAGAAGGCAGTATCAGTAGATTAACGAGTTTGTGTAATACGGCTATGAGAAGGTGGATGTTATTTCTGCAATACTGCAGAAAGACTTAACAGGGATGAATCCACGGTAGATTGTTACAGTCAACAATGGCCACGGCAAGTCGCTGTCACAAGACAACCGGGGTTCAGCCGCACGCGGGGCCACTGCGGAGACTGAAGGCTGCCGTATTCGCCGCATGGCTTTGCTGGATCATACTGCATCTGCAACAGACATTAGAGCTTCAGTTGGCTACAGAGTGATACAGCGAACTGTAACAATTCAATTTCTTGAGGGACAGTTCCGAGCCAGATATTCATGCCACTAACTCCAAATCACTGCCATCTGCGACATCTGTGGTGTCAAGCTAGAGCTCACTGGAGAGTGGAGTGGAGATCTGTTGTGTTTTCAAACGAGACCTGTTTCTATCTTGATTCTGGTGATCGCCGTAGTTTGGCAAGGAGGAGGCCAGGTGAGTGCTTGGAACCAAGCTGTGTGTAGCATTGACACACTGGACCTACACCAGGAGTTATGGTCTGTGGAGTTGTTATCCCAAGAACCTTGATAGCGGATTTGTTCATCAGACAGGGGATTGAGCTGATTGTGCTGCTATTCATTCAAGGGGGTGTTTTCCTACAGGATAATGCTCATCCTCATACCGCCGCTGTCACCCAACTTGCTGTACTAAGTGTCGACCAGTTGCCTTGGCCTGTGAGATCACCAGACCCTTCGCCCATTGAGAACGTATGGGACATTTTGGGATGAAAAATCCAGCGTCATCCACTACCAGCACTAGCCATTGCTGATTTGACTGACGAAGTGCAACAGGCATGGAACTCCATCCCACAAAATGACATTGACACCTTACGACTCAACGTATGCCTGTTTGCCTACTTGGTTTCAAAGTCATGGTGACTACAGTGGTCATTAAGGTATCACCATGTCACATGCCTTTTCGCCCCTTACTTGAACCTGTGACCTGGAAACTTTAATCAAATAAATATGTTACTTAGACAAGCCTAAATTGCATTCCTATGAAGAAATGTCTTCTTGGTGTTGAGAATAAATTTTCCGCCAGTGTATTTGAAGACTGCAGTGAATGAAGATACAGTGTTTGTCCTCTTCCTTTTGTGTTTTAACATGGATATGTTTTTGGGCTGGGGATCTATCTGGAACTAAAGAGAAGAGAAAACCAACAACAGCAGTGACAGCTCATGATCAATTCCGCGAGTGGGACGATAGAAAGTTTTGACCATGGGATTGAGGCAGGCATTTTTAAACATGGCTTTCTATACTATACTATACTATACTATACTATACTATACTATACTATACTATACTATACTATACTATACTATACTATACTATACTATACTATACCACAAAAACTCCAAAAGACAGTACATATAGCAAAATATATCAGCCTAAATATATACCGGTACACTAAATTATTAATAATAAAGAAATACAACTGAACTCACCAAATGGCACATTACTAACACAGCAGTTGAGCACGCCTATTCTTCTGAATGGCAAATATTTCAATGACTCTGTTGTTGAAGCTGGGAATTTCACAAATTTCCTCCTTATGAATTGAACAGACAGTGAGTGAATTGAGTCTGGTTTGACCCATGCTATTCCCAAGGTAATTCTTGACTCTTTTTAATGTGATGAAACTTTGCTCTGCTTCCACTGTTCAAACTGGAGTAGTTAGTGCAATTTGTAGAGTTTTGTGTACCTCAGAGAACGATACTTTGAAGTAATGTTTCATGAAGAATGTGAACAAATCACAGACTGAAGGAATATCTTTAAAAGTTTCATTGTGATAAATCACTGAAAGTTCATTACTCAGTTTCTCTTGGAAAATAGATGGACTGTAACTCAATGAAAAAGTATTGACTAAATTTGTTAGGAAAATTTCTCTGAATGTAGCAAACATTTTCAGATCAATAATTTTGAAACTACTGTTCTTCTTCTTCTTCTTCTTCTTCTTCTTATTTGAGTCATCAGTCTATAGACTGGTTTGATGCAGCTCTCCATGCCACCATATCCTGTGCTAACATTTCCATTTCTACACAACTATTGCATCCTACATCTACTCTAATCTGCTTGTCATATTCATATCCTAGTCTACCCCTACCGTTCTTACCACCTACACTGCCTTCAAAAACCAACTGAACAAGTCCTGGGTGTCTTAAGCTGTGTCCTATCATTCTATTTCTTCTTCTCATCAAATTTAGCCAAATCAATCTCCTCTCACCAATTCAGTTCCGTATCTCTTCATGATTCGATCTATCCATCTCACCTTCAGCATTCTTCTGTAACACCACATTTCAAATGCTTCTATTCTCCTTCTTTCTGAGCTAGTTATAGTCCGTGTTTCACATCCATACAATGCCACGCTCTACACGAAAGTCTTCAAAAACATCTTTCTAATTCCGATATCAATGTTTGAATGGATGATAGGAAAACTTAAAACGGTCCACCTTTTCAATACAAAAACCTGCCCCCACCCTACACATAACGCTGCAACAATACACCACAAATACTGGCACAGTCATCCTCCAAACTCTCAACAACGTATTCCTTAATACCTATTTTATATTCTTGTCGAGCTGAATACCGGACCTGTGAAGATTACAAGATTATTTTGTGCATCTACAGAATGGTGTGTTAATGAAACTATGTAATATAGAGAGAGACTTTCAGAGGTGGTTAAATGAAGAAGTTATATCATGTTCAATATCATGCTTTCACATCTCTGCACAGTATTTAAAATACAATTTACCGTTGGTCTTTTATAGCTATTGTTGAGAGTTAAGGAGAATTTCCTGTTGTGTATGTTTATCAGGAACTCAAGGGAGACTTCACTAGTTAGTCGGAACATAGAAAGAATGATGAACTCTTCTCAGAAGAACTCTTAAGGTTTCACCTTACTTTTTCCTGCCTGCTGGCTCTTTAGAAATGTGTGCGCGTGCGTCTTGTATTCAGGAATCACTCAAGACAAATATTTTCGCACTGCAAGTTGTGTGGTTAAGCTTATTTTTAATATGTATAATTTTTGCTTTCTCAACGATGCATTTGTTTCTACATTCGTCCCTGTTTTTATCTCCTCGTAATATGTGTATTGTTTAATATAACACCTTGTGTAAAAAACTGGGTTAAATGAAGGAGTTATATTATATTCAAGATCATGCTTTCACGTCTCTGCACAATATTTAAAATGAAATTTACCGTTGGTCTTTATAGCTATTGTTGAGAGTGAAGGAGAATTTCCTGTTTTGTATGTTTATCAGGAACTCAAGGGAGACTTCATTAGTTAGTCGGAACATAGAAAAAATGATGAACTCTTCTCAGAAGAACTCTTAAGTTTTCACTTTACTTTTTCCTGCCTGCTGGCTCTTCAGAAATGTGTGCGCGTGTGTTTTGTATTCAGGAATCATTCAGACGAATATTTTCGCACTACAAGATGTGTGGTTAAGGTTATTTTTAATATGTATAACTTTCCCTGTTTTCATCTCCTTGTAAGATGTGTATTGTTTAATTTCCTGTTGTGTATGTTTATCAGGAACTCAAGGGAGACTTCATTAGTTAGTCAGATCATAGAAAGAATGATGAACTCTTCTCAGAAGAACTCTTAAGGTTTCACCTTACTTTTTCCCCGCCTGCTGGCTCTTTAGAAGTGTGTGCGCGTGCGTTTTGTATTCAGGAATCATTCAATGCAAATATTTTCGCACTGCAAGTTGTGTGGTTAAGCTTATTTTTAATATGTATAACTTTGCCTTCTGAACGATGCATGTGTTTCTACATTCGTCCCTGTTTTTATCTCCTCGTAAGATGTGTATTATTTAATGTAACACCTTGTGTAAAAAACTGGGTTATATGAAGGAGTTATATCATGTTCAAAATCATGCTTTCACGTCTCTGCACAATATTTAAAATGAAATTTTACCGTTGGTCTTTATAGCTATTGTTGAGAGTGAAGGAGAATTTCCTGTTTTGTTTGTTTATCAGGAGCTCAAGGGAGACTTCATTAGTTAGTCAGAACATAGAAAAATGAGAACTCTTAAGGTTTCACTTTACTTTGTCCTGCCTGCTGGCTCTTCAGAAATGTGTCCACGTGTGTTTTATATTCAGGAATCATTCAAGAAGAACACTTTCGCACTGCAAGATGTGTGGTTAAGGTTATTTTTAATATGTATAACTTTTGTTTTCTCAACGATTCATTTGTTTCTATACTCGTCCCTGTTTTTATCTCCTTGTAAGATGTGTATTGTTTAATGTAACGCCTTGTGTAATATAAATGCCTACATGCTTGCCTATTCCCACATTTTGGTTGATGATGACGCAAATCAGCGTTGAAACTAGTTCCAAGTACAAATACATGTTATAAATAAACTATAACATTGTATTGAAAAGGTGGACCGTTTTAAGTTTTCCTATCATCCTTTCTCAGTTCAATACGGACAAGAATGAAATTCCTAGGTTTAAATGAAGCAGCCAGCCAGGCAAAGTCGTTAGCCTATCATTACTTGGGCTTAAAAATCAAAATTGGGAAAATAGGCAAGGATATAGCATTTATCAAACAGTGCATTACACAGAATTTAACCCCTAATTTTTTAAAAAGCGTCACGAAACAACGTTTTGTTCCTCCCCATCAACAGGATGTTCAGGTTAGAACAAACAAACTTTGGTTAGAAAATGAACTAAAATTTCTCTATAAGAAAAAGTCGTTTTTAAATCATCGCTTATATGAAACTCACTTAGAGGCAGCCACCTTACTCTCAAATGCTCAGTGGAATCTTTTTCAAGACGAAGTCCAAATCAAGTTGTTCAATATTTTGTCCAAAAAACAGATAACACTAGAGAAAAAACTTGTAGCACTTAAAAATAAGGAAAAACACAGCAACTCCCCTCCAAAACCTAACAGCAAACCTAACCTCGCTAAAGACACTCTACAACAATTCCACCCACCAGTAATTAATCTTTCCACCACCAACTTAGATGAGGACGATATAAGAATTCTTTCGAAAGGTCCAAAGCACAACTGGCCTTGTTTCAACTCGGCCCTTACAGCCTGCAAACTCGTAGTTGAATCAGAAGTTGCTATCAGCAAAATTCCATATGAACTACAAGACGAACTCAGAATGGACGTAAAAAAACAATTAAACAAAAGTTTTTTCTCAAAAAATCGCACTGCGACCCCTATCACCAAAATCAACAAAGACTCCCTTACTGAAAGAAAACAAATTCTCAATCTTAAAAAGAAAGTCAAAGACAACCACCTCATCATTACAAAGGCCGACAAAGGCAACACAACAGTCATTATGGATAAAACAGATTACATTCAAAAAACCAAAACTTTCTTAGATAATGACTCCTTTTCAATAGTTAAGAAGGACCCAACACAATCAATTCAAAGGCAATTGAAACAAATTCTAAAGAGCACTTCTTTTCTCCTCACTGAACAAGAAAAACAAAAGTTAATTACTATGAATCCAGGCCTACCTACAGCTAAAGCACTACCCAAAATCCACAAAACCGGTGTCCCTATTCGACCCATAATAAACTACAGACCAAGCCCCTTATATAAATTATCTCAATTTATCCAACAATTTCTTAATAAACATTATAAATTCTCATCAAATAAATCCATCAGGAACACTGTAGAATTAGTGAACAAACTAAACTGTTTCAAGCTTCAACCATATCATTCAATGCACTCCTTTGATATAGTCAACATGTATCCCAGTATAAACACCAACTCATTATTCCCGATCATCGAAAAGAACTTACTTGCTAACAATCAACTAAGTAAACTAGAAGTTCAAGACTTTATGACCATATTAAGATTACTAATTAACAATAACTACTTCACATTCGTTAAGATCGTTTACAAACAAGATGGTTTGGCTATGGGTTCACCAGCCTCAGGAATTTTAGCAGAGATCTACCTTGATTTCCTAGAGCACACCGCCATCGACAATAACATCAAATTTGCTAATATCCAATTCTGGGCTAGGTACGTAGATGACACATTTATAATCCTAGATGAACGCTCCATAGACGCACCATCCACCCTCAAAAACCTTAATAATATTGATCATGACATTAAATTTACCTTAGAATCAGAGACAAACAACTCCATCAACTTCCTAGACCTAACAATCAATAGGCACCCCTCTTCGTTCACATATAGTATCTATAGAAAGCCCACTCAAACGGCCACTACTATAAGAAATGACTCACTACACCCCCAAACACACAAAGCGGCTACATATAATAGCTTAGTAGACCGAGCATTCAAAATTCCGATGTCAAGAAAAACTTAAATAAAGAATTGAACACCATTCGCTCTATAGCAAAATTCAATGGATATAATGAATCCTTTATTGAAAGAATAATCAATAAATTCAGACACCACCCAAAAACCACCCTAATAAAAGACAATACCAGCACTGCCACGTTTTCCACATTTACCTTCAATAAAGAAATTTACAACATCACTAACGTTTTTAAAAAACACAACGTTCAAATAGCCTTTCGTACTAACAATAGAAGCACAGAGATCCTAAACAACTCTTCATCAATAAATAAAAGTAGTCCTTTTTCTAAATCAGGTGTATATAGGTTTTCTTGCCAAGACTGCAAAAGTTCTTACCTAGGGCAAACAGGACGCAGCTTTAAAATCAGATATGCAGAACATGTCAATGCCATAAAACACAACCGTTTTTCTGCGGTCGGCCTACATATAAAAGAATTTAAGCACAACTTTACTGAAATAAATCAAGATCTTGATGTATTAGATATTCTAAACAAAGGTTCTTTCCTAGACGTCACTGAAAACCTCTATATTCATTTAGACCAATATTTCAATCCCAACCTAAACTTAAATGATATCTCAGAGAAACCAAAGATCCTATTCGACTTTCTCATTGAATTTTTCAAAAACATGAATATCCCGAAAAACAGATCTGTCTTTCAGATTATGCATAATACTTTGTCACGCCACACACTTTCACCACATCACCCTCCATGCTTCCCCTCCTTCCACTCCTCCTCCCCTACCGCTCCTCCCCTCTCCCCTCCTAATCCAACAACGGCCGCTCCCCAGACCTAAACTATCCAACACGCTCTGTTCCTCTTCATCTCGCGCCATAGCCTTACCGCCTCATGTCCCGCAATAAACATCATAGAAACCTGCCCCCACCCTACACGTAACGATGCAACAATACACCACAAATACTGGCACAGTCATCCTCCAAACTCTCAACAACGTATTCCTTAATACCTATTTTATATTCTTGTCGAGCTGAATACCGGACCTGTGAAGATTACAAGATTATTTTGTGCATCTACAGAATGGTGTGTTAATGAAGCTATGTAATATAGAGAGAGACTTTCAAAGGTGGTTAAATGAAGAAGTTATATCATGTTCAAGATCATGCTTTCACATCTCTGCACAGTATTTAAAATACAATTTACCGTTGGTCTTTTATAGCTATTGTTGAGAGTTAAGGAGAATTTCCTGTTGTGTATGTTTATCAGGAACTCAAGGGAGACTTCACTAGTTAGTCGGAACATAGAAAGAATGATGAACTCTTCTCAGAAGAACTCTTAAGGTTTCATCTTACTTTTTCCTGCCTGCTGGCTCTTTAGAAATGTGTCCGCGTGCGTTTTGTATTCAGGAATCATTCAAGGGAAATATTTTCGCACTGCAAGTTGTGTGGTTAAGCTTATTTTTAATATGTATAACTTTGCTTTCTCAACGGTGCATGTGTTTCTACATTCGTCCCTGTTTTTATCGCCTCGTAAGATGTGTATTATTTAATGTAACACCTTGTGTAAAAAAACTGGGTTATATGAAGGAGTTATATGCTTTCACGTCTCTGCACAATATTTAAAATGAAATTTTACCGTTGGTCTTTATAGCTATTGTTGAGAGTGAAGGAGAATTTCCTGTTTTGTATGTTTATCAGGAACTCAAGGGAGACTTCATTAGTTAGTCAGAACATAGAAAAATGAGAACTCTTAAGGTTTCACTTTACTTTGCCCTGCCTGCTGGCTCTTCAGAAATGTGTGCACGTGTGTTTTATATTCAGGAATCATTCAAGAAGAACACTTTCGCACTGCAAGATGTGTGGTTAAGGTTATTTTTAATATGTATAACTTTTGTTTCTCAACGATTCATTTGTTTCTATACTCGTCCTGTTTTTATCTCCTTGTAAGATGTGTATTGTTTAATGTAACGCCTTGTGTAATATAAATGCCTACATGCTTGCCTATTCCCACATTTTGGCTGATGATGGCGCAAATCAGCGTTGAAACTAGTTCCAAGTACAAATACATGTTATAAATAAACTATAACATTTTTTTATTGAAAAGGTGGACCGTTTTAAGTTTTCCTATCATCCTTTCTCATTTCAATACGGACAAAAATGAAATTCCTAGGTTTAAATAAATAAATCAATGTTTGAAGTGAGCAAATTTCTTTTCTTAAGAAAGCTCTTCCTTGCTTGTGCTAGTCTGCATCTTATGTCCTCCTTACTTCTGCCATCGTTAGTTCTTTTACTACCCAAGAAACAATAATCATCCACTTCCTTTAAGACTTCATTTCCTAATCTAATATTTCCTGCATCACCTGCCTTCGTTTGACTGCACTCCAGTACTTTTGTTTTGGACTTATTTATTTTCATCTTGTACTCCTTACTCAAGACTTCGTCCATACCATTCAGCAGCTTCTCGATCCTCTGCAGTCTCAGATAAAATAATAATATCATCAGCAAATCTCAAGGTTTTGATTTCCTCTCCTTGGAATATGATTCCCTTTCCAAATTCCTCTTTGATTTCCTTTACTGCCTGCTCTATGTAAACATTGAAAAGGAGGGGAGACAAACTGCAGCCTTGCTTCACTCCTTTCTGGATTGCTGCTTCTTTTTCAAAGCCCCCGATTCTTTTTATCACTGCAGACTGATTTCTATACAGATTGTAGATAATTCTTCGTTCTCGGTATCTGATCCCAATCACCTTCAAAATCTTAAATAGCTTGGTCCAATCAACATTATCGAATGCCTTTTCTAGATCTACGAATGCCATGTACGTGGGTTTGTCCTTCTTGATTCGATCCTCTAAGATCAGATGTAAAGTCAGGATTGCTTCACAGTGTTCCTACATTGCTTCTGAAGCCAAATTGATCTTCTCCCAACTCAGCTTCAACTTATTTTTCCATTCTTCTGTAAATAATATGTGTTAAAATTTTTCATGTATGTGATACTAAACTAATGGTGCGGTAGTTTTCACACCTGTCAGCACCAGCTTTCTTGGGAATAGGTATAACAACATTCTGCCCAAAAACGGATGGGACTTCTCCTGTCTCGTACATCTTGCACACTAAATGGAATAACCTTGTCATGCTGGTTTCTCGTAAGGCAGTCTGTAATTCAGAGGGAATGTCATCAATTCCAGGTGCCTTGTTCCTATTTAGGTCACTCGCAGCTCTATCAAACTCGGACCTCAAAATTGGGTCTCCCATTTCATCATCATCAACAGCCTCTTCTTTTTCCAGAACCAAATTATCTACATCTTCACCTTGATACAACTGTTGGATATGTTCCTGCCATCTTTCTGCTTTGTCTTATTTCCATAGAAGTGGCTTTCTATCTGAGCTCTTAATATTCATACACCTAGATTTCCTTTCTCCAAAGGTTTCCTTGATTTTCCTGTGTGCAGCATCTACCTTTCCTATGACTATACAACCTTCGACATCCTTACACTTCTCCTTCAGTCATTCTTCCTTAGCTACCTTGCACTTTCTATCCACTTGATTCTTTAATCACCTGTATTCTTTTCTGCCCTCTTCATTTCTAGCAATCTTGTATTTTCATCGTTCATCAATCAGGTCTAATATCTCCTGAGTTATCCACTGATTCTTAGTTGATCTTTTCCTCCTTCCTAACATTTCTTCAGCAGCCCTACTGACTTCATTTTTCATGACTATCCACTCTTCTTCTATTGTGTTTCCTTCAGCCTTTTCATTTAGCCCTTGTGCAACATGTTCCTTGAAACAATCCCTCACACTATTTTCTTTCAACTTGTCTAGATCCCATCTTTTTGCATTCTTTCCTTTCTTCAATTTCTTCAACTTCAGATGGCATTTCATGACCAACAAGTTATGGTCAGATTCCACGTCTGCTCCTGGAAAAGTTTTGCAATCCAACACCTGGTTTCTGAATCTCTGCTGAATCATAATGAAGTCTGTTTGATACCTTCCAGTGTATCCAGGTCTCGTCCACGTATACAGCCATCATTTGTGGTGTTTGAACCAAGTATTGGCAAAGACTAAATTATGATCGGTGCAGAATTCAACCAGCCGACTTCCTCTTTCATTCCTTTGTCCCAATCCAAATTCTCCTACTGTATTACCGTCTCTTCCTTGGCCTACTACTGCATTCCAGTCTCCCATCACAATTAGATTCTCGTCACCTTTTACATATTGTATTAAATCTTCTATCTCTTCATATATTCTTTCGATTTCCTCATCATCCGCTGAACTAGTAGGTATATAGACCTGCACTATTGTGGTGGGCATTGGTTTGGTGTCTATCTTGAAGACAATAATTCTTTCGCTATGCTGGTCGTAGTAGCTTACCCGCTGCCCTATTTTCTTATTCATTATTAAACCAACTCCTGCATTATCCCTGTTTGATTTTGTGTTGATAATTCGGTAGTCGCCTGACCAGAAATCCTGCTCTTCCTGCCAACGTACTTCACTTGTACCAACTACATCTAACTTTAGTCTATCCATCTCCCTTTTCAGATTCTCTAATCTACCACAACGGTTCAAACTTCTAACATTCCACGCTCCGACTCGCAGAATGTCAGTATCCATCTTCCTGTTGATAGCCCCCTCTTGTGTAGTCCCCACCCGGTGAACCGAATGGGGGACTAGTTTACCTCCAGAATATTTTACCTGGGAGGAAGGCATCATCAGTACATCATTCATACAGAGAGAGCTGCATGTCCTCGGGAGTTAGTTACGACTGTAGTTTCCCGCTGCTTTCAGTCGTGTAGCAGTATCAACAGAGCTAAGCCCTCTTGAGTGTTATTACAAGGCCATATCAGTCAATCATCTAGACTGCCTCCCTTGCAACTTCCGAAAGGCTGCTACTCCCCTTCCGGTGAACTGTTCCGTAGTATGGTCTCTCAGCAGATACCCATCCGATATGGTTGAACCTGCAGCTCGGCTATCTGCTTCATTGGGACGTGCAAGCCTCCCCACCATGGTAAGGTCACATGGTTCACAGGGGAGGTTGAAACTACTAAATATATGAAATTGCTGGAGTCGGTCTTTCATTTGGTTGATCTCTATATCACACACTTCTTTGGCATCTACAGTCAGATGTACACCGGAGCTGTATTTAGATCTTTTGGTTGTTGGAATAGAACATTCATCTTCATCTACCTGATACCTTTCATTGTTCTCTCTTATTTCAGAAACAGCTGATTCAAACATTGAAATGCATTGGATATGGTAACTGCTTTGGCACTCTGCATCTGAATTGTGTTATATAAAAAATCCACATGTTTCATTATGTCATAGAAGAATTTCAGAAAAAACAAAAATTCTGAATTAAGTAATTTTTTAAAACCAAAACACTCCCTTATTATCACACCATCCTAACCATCTTCATTCTCAATGTTCTCAAAACATTCCATTAAATGCGATTTGTTTTCATGAACACTACTCACAACCTGAAACTGAATGTTCAGTCTTGTTGAAGGAACTGTTGGAATCTGCTTATTGCAAACTGATCGCAATATATCACTTCTCTGAAGCAATGAAAAGAACATTTTAGTGAATTCAGTAATGTTTCTGAAGAACAATCTAATAGATTTTATGTTCTTGCTACAAGCATTTGGTGTTACCAAATTTAGTTGATGAGCGTAACAGTGAACGCGTACTTGGCATACGGAAGAGAATTCTGGATCAGAGCCTGAACACCTCCCTTAATCCTTTGTATTACTGTGAATGCATCAAAGGCCTGAACTATGAGCTTTTCCTCAATACTGAAATGTTCAAGCTGTTGTTTTGTTTTTTCTTTTTTCCTTTTTTTCTTTTCAGAACCTTGCTGAGACCATAGGCTGTCCTATCAGTAACATTTTCAAAGAAAAGGAATCTTTCAACAGGTTTATTGTCCCCCCTAATGTACTACAATATGATAACAAATTGACTTTGGCAATTAATGTCTGTTACTTCATCTGTCTGCACAGAAACAAAAGTTGCAGCATTGATATCTTTGGCCAAGTCTTCAAAGTACCGTACACTTGATACATACAAACTAATAGTTTGTTTTGTATAATGTGTGACATAGGCTATATTTAAAAACTGATGTGCGAGTGCTGTTCAGATGGTCAAATCTAAGAAATTACCAAGGTTTGCTGAGACCTTTATTTCATTATGGCCCCTCAGTGCTAACTTGTGAGTTCCAAAAAATTTTAAATCTCTGCTACTTAAAGTGTATCTATTTTTTGTAACTGCTTCATTATGTTTCTGGACTGAAATTTTATATGCAGAGTCAATTTGTGCACCAATGTTAACAGTCCCAAATATTGTGTATTTACAGGAATTTTCTAAGTGTCATGCAATTTCCTCGTGGGTTTTAATCCATTAACTTAAATGTTTTAGATGCTTACACCTAGCCGTTGACCACAATCCTTCACCACAATAAAACACACAGTAAAAACAAAACAGACTTTGTTTCTCTTCACTCAGTGTTAACCATGACTTTTTACTGAACCATGGCCTGTCCTATCAGTAACATTTTCAAAGGAAAGGTATCTTTCAACAGGTTTATTGTCCTTAATGTACTGCAATATGATAACAAATTGATTTTGGAAGGTAAAGTCTGTTGCTTCATCTGCCTGTATTACAGAAAGTTCTCTTTTTCTTACCATCAAGTTTAGACAACAAGAAATCATTTGGTTGGTAAGCACCTAAATATTTAATTTGAATCTTTTCTTCTAGAGTTAATGAATTGAAGGGAGTTTTTAATCAACAATCCACTTGGTTCATCTTAAATTAGACACTCGGTTGTCTACCAACAATTGAGAATTGCCGTACCGCAATAATCATGCTTCCGCGCACAGCCAAAAGAAACGTGAAATAAAGCCAGCGCAACGGGCCAGCTTCCTCTGGCCCCCAACGATGTAATAACTCGCCCGCAACACCTGTAAACACTGTCACTACCAGGCACAAGTGAAAAATGGGATACATTTTTAGAAATTTTTAAAATGAGTGTATCTATATCTCAAAACTTTAAAAGTTTACAGATGTAAAAATTGGTATTTAGAATTTCCTTTATGAATAAAGAAATACGTATTGCTTAGTTTTTGGAAACCCCCACTAGGAGGAGTGAAAATGGGGTTGAATACCTTTAATTAGGATACTTATATCTCAGGAAATGAAGATATTACAGACCTGAAAATTAATATTTAGAAACTCCTTAAAAAAATAAAGAAACACGTATTTTTTGTTCTTGGAGAATCCAGTTAATTGGGGTAAAACACGAGTGACAAATGGGGTGAATTTTTAGAAAGACTATATCTACAGTTTATCTCAGAAATGTAAAATGTTACAGACGTAAAAATTGGTATTTGGAATCTCCTGTAAAAATAAAGAAACACAGGTGATTTGTTTTTGGAAACTCCATGTAAGGGGAACTAAAAAGGGGGTGAAATTTTAAAATGAGCCTGTCTACAATATATCTCAAAAACTTAACATGTTACAGAAGTGAAAAGTAGTATTTTTATTCTCTATTAAAAATAAAGAAACATGTATTTTTTGTTTTTGGAAAAAACACTTAGGTGGGCAGTAAAAAATGTCTGAAAATGGGGTTGAATTCTTTCTATTAGGACACTGATATCTCAAAAACAGAAGATTTTACGGACGTGAAAATTGGTATTTGGAATCTCTGTTAAAATTAATGAAATACGTATTTTTTGCTTTCGGAAATCCGCTTAATAGGGGGGAGGGAAATTGAAAAATTAGTTGAATTATTTGTATGAAGATGAACAAAAAATGTTGCAGAAGTGAAAATTGGTATTTGAAATCTGCTTTAGAGGTAAAGAAACACGTATTCCTTTAATTTCGGAAAATCCAATGAAGGGGGGGGTGAAAGAATTGAAAAATTAATTGAATTAATTGTATGAGGATACTTACATCTAATATAAACTAAAGTTGTTACAGACGTGAAAATTGGTATTTAGATCTCCTTTAAAAACAAAGAAAAATGCATTTTGGGGGGAAAATCATCTTGGGGGTGTGGGGGGAAAAGGAGTTGAATTCCTTTTATGACACGTACCTCAAAAACTGAAGATGTTACAGCCGTGATAATTGATATTTATAAGATCCTTTACTATTAAAGAAACAAGTTATTTTTGGAAAATTCACTTAATGGGAGTGAGGGGGAGTGTGAAAGAAAGTGAAAAAATTGAAAGGGGGAGTGTGAAAGGAAGTGAAAAAATTGAATTCATTTTATGGGGATACTTCTACCACAAAACTTAAGGTAACAGACGTAAACTTTGGTATTTGGAATCTCCTTTAAACATAAAGAAACACAGCTTCTTTTTGGAGATGGGGGTAAATCGACTTAACAGTGGTGGGGTGAAAAATGAGTTGAGAACAATTGATTTTACCGTTCATAATGTACTTTATTCTGATCATAAACCGATCATTTTTAATCTTTCCTGGGTTCGTTTTCAAGAGCCATCTTTTACTTTGGAGAACTTAGGGTAGATTACAGTAGATTCTCCTGTCATACGAATAAATTTTAAACACATTTGAAATAAACGATAGGAATGGTATTGCCTGTGCAATTGTTCCCCTCTATAATAAGGTCAATAATGCATGGAAGTATATCAGTCGTATCGCCAGAAATCCCGCGCACTTGCCTACGTGCGACAATGGTGCTGGTCACATTGTCAGCAATGACAATGGCAGCAGATGTAATTTACCACCAAGTAATGATCTTGCATCTTGCTGTGGGGTCCATAATAATAATAATAATAATAATAATAATAATAATAATAATAATAATAATAATAATAATAATAATAATAATAATAATAATAATAATAATAATAATAACGTTCTGGACCGTCGTCCAAATGTGTGGACCACGCTGAAAACGGGTCCTGGCCGGGTAATGACTACGAATGTAGTCTGGCCACGGGTTCAGTACCGCCAAGGCACCCAAGACGACACCACGCCGGATCTCCTCAAGGATTTGATCCATATTAAAATTGCTTATAGGAAAAGATGGCAAAGATTTAGGGACCCATCTCACCGGGCGGAATACCTGGACCTAGCCCGGGAAGTACGAAATCGATTACAGGAAAGAAATTTTGAAAAATGGGAGGAACTTTGCCGTAATATCTCAGAAAACGAGTCAGATCACGAATTTTGGCGGATTCTCTCAGAAAATGAGTCAGATCGCGATTTGGGTGAATTATATATAAAACGTTAAGCATTCCATTATAAATTTCAGTATAATACCGTAGCGAAGCACGGGTATCTTGCTAGTCTATATATATATATAAAAGTATATGTCCTGACTGACTGACTGACTGACTGACTGACTCATTATCACCGAGCCAAAACTACTGGACTTAAAGAATTGAAATTTTGAGGATTCATTTATATCAATGTAAGTGCTCGCTAAGGGAGGATGTTTGGATATTCCGTCACTAAGGGGATGAAAAGGGGTGAATGTTTAATATGAGTGTATCTATATATCAAAACTGTAAAAGTTTACAGTTGTAAAAATTGGGTTTTATAACCTCCTTTAAAAATAAAGAAACACGTTTTTGTTTTGTTTTCGGGAGATCCCAATGGGAGGGGTGAAAAAGGGGGAAAGAAAGGTTGAATGCCTTTAATTAGCATACTTATATCTCAGAAACTGAAGGTGTTACAGACCTGAAAATTGGTATTTGCGATCTCCTTTAAAAATAAAGAAATACGTATCTTTATTTTAGGAAAATCCAATTAATGGTGGTTAAACAGGAGTGACAAATTGGGGTACATTTTTAGAAAGACTATATCTACAGTATATCTCAGAAACGTAAAAAGTTACTTACTTACTCCTTGACGCTACGGTCCTTGCAGAACCTCTCCGCAACAATCTTCTTCCAAAGCTCTCTGTCGATTGCCTTGGTCCTCCATCTCCGGACTCCCATCGTACGTAAATCAGCCTCCACCTCTTCTATCCATCGCTTTCTTGGTCTACCTCTACATCGTCTTCCACCTGGATGCCCCTTCAGCACTTTATTAGGTTCTCTTGTAGTCTCCATTCGATGGACATGTCCTAGCCAACGCACTCGAGCAGTCTTCATCAAAGATAATATATCCTGCTCTTGGTACAGGTCTCTAAGCTCCTGATTAGATCTAATACACCATCCCAGTTCAGTTTTAACTGGCCCAAAAATCTTCCTCAATACCTTTCTTTCCCATGTCATTAATCTATATTCTTCTGTTTTATTTAATACCCAGGTCTCAGCTCCATATGTAACCGCTGGTCTAATGACAGTCTTATAAATGGTCAACTTAGCTTTCCTGGATATTTGTTTATTTCTTAATGTTGGAATTAAGGCAGCATAGCATCGATTTCCTGCAGCCAGTCTAGAGTTTATTTCCTTTTTTGTTTCATTTTGTGAAGTAATCAGAGAGCCTAGATATCTAAATTCCTGTACCCCTTCAAGACACTTTTCTCCACACCTAAGTGCATTTGGAGGTTGACTAGATCTGGAACTCACTAGGAACTTAGTTTTGTTTTTATTCACTACCAGTCCAATTTGCTGCGCTCCCCTCTCCAATTCTTCATAGGTTTCGAGAAGTGCATTCTTTGTATGAGAAATTATGGCCACATCATCTGCATATGCCAATATTTGAATTAGTCTATGATATATGTTCCTTTCACGATATGCAGCGATGGTACGCACAGCTGTTTCTAAAGCAATATTGAAGAAGACAGCAGACATTGGATCTCCTTGTCTCAAACCCACTTTTACATCGAAGGTTCGCGATACTTTCCCTTGTACGCATACCTTAGATTTACTTCCACTCAAAGTTGTTTTACCAACCTAATCAGCTTCCCAGGATAACCAAGGGCTTTCATTTCGATGAGTAGTTTTCCTCTTTGCACTGAATCGTACGCTTGTTTAAAATCAACGTACAGTTGATACAGTGGTATGTTATGTTCATAGCACCTCTCCAGGATGATCCTCATTATAAAGATATGATCTATTGTTGAACGGTTTGCACGAAATCCACACTGATATTCTCCAAGATACTGCTCTGCTTTGTGTGTTAGACGCTTAGCTATTATTATGGTAAAGATCTTGTAGCCTATGCAAAGCAGAGATATCCCTCTGTAATTTTCACATTTCAATTTATTTCCCTTCTTAAGAATTGGGTACACCAAAGCTGTTTCCCATTCTTCTGGTAATTTCTCTGTTCGCCAGATTTCCAGTATCAACTTATACAATGATTGTATCAATACCGTTCCACCATATTTTAACAACTCAGCTGTTATTCCATCTTCTCCTGGTGACTTATTATTCTTCATCGATAAGAGGACACCTTTTACTTCTTCCAAAGTGGGTGGTTCACTATTGCATTCCTCAGATTCATCTTCATTAGATTCACTATTTGGCAATTCTAATTCATATTCTTCATTTTAACTGGATTCAAAACCTCCTCAAAATATTCTGCCCATCTATCTAATATTTCCTGGCTATTTCCAAGTAGTTGCCCAACCTTATTTTGTATGCAGCTTACCCTTGGTTGAAATCCACTTTTTCTCTGCTTTACGTTTCTATAAAACTTTCTACTTCTCTTATGCTCATAATCTTGTTGCATCTCTTTTATCAGATCTTTTTCCATTTCTCTTTTCTTTTTTCTACAAAGATTCTTGGCTTCCCTTCTGCATTCCACATATGTTTGGTGAGTAGCTCTTGTTGCCCGTTGCTTATATATCATCCTTGCTTTATTTCTCTTCTCCAAGGCTAGCTTTACTTCCTCATCATACCAATCCTCCTTTGGCTGTTTCTTTCTTTCTCCTAATACCTCCTGGGCTGCATTCGTGATGGCTTCTTTAATCACCCGCCATGATTCATCCACTGTTACTGCAGTTTTATGGTTTTTCAAACCTTCTTCAACCTGTCTTTCATACTCCTTCCTCCTTGCATCATCATTAAGTTGCACTTGGTTAAATCTTTTCCTCCTTTCTGCTTTACCTCTGACTCTTACCGCAAGCTTTTGTTTCAATTTAGCTTTCACCAAATAGTGGTCTGAATCTATATCCGCACTTCTATAAGTACGCACATCCTGTACATCTGTCGCATGTCTTTTATCAATCACTATGTGGTCGATTTTATTCTTGGTGTTCCCATCTGGTGCCTCCCAAGTTTCTTTATGAATTCTCTTGTGCTCAAATGTAGTGCTACTGATTACCATATCCTTTGCTGTAGCGAAGTCAATAAGCCGTAACCCATTGTTGTTACTTTCCAAATGTAAACTCTGTGCTCCTATTGTGGGTATAAATTCTTCCTCTTGTCCCACTTTTTCATTGAAGTCCCCAATTACTATTTTAATGTCATGTCTAGGTGCCTCATCGTACTGTTTCTCTAGTTCTTCATAAAACTTATCCTTTAGTTCATTATCCCTTTCTTCCGTAGGTGCATGCACGCTTATAAGTGTATAATTGAAGAAGCAGCCCCTGATTCTCATGATACAGATTCTTTCATTTACTGCCTTGTAAGACATTAAGGTATGCTTCAGTTGTTTAGATATCATAAAGCCTGTTCCACAGATGTTATCGCTATTCCCACTGTTGATTAAAGTATAATTCTGTAAATCGAACATCACAATTTCCCACCATCTAATTTCTTGTGGAGCAGAGATTTCAACATTATACTTTCTTAGTTCCTCTTCTAGTTTTCTGCTTTTCCCTGGCTGGAGTAGGCTTCTCACATTCCAAGTCGCTAATACCAATCCATAACCATTTCCTCGCCTAGGTCCTTTATCAATTTTATCCGTCCGGTTTGTTCTTACTCTTTGCGGCTTCTCAACAGTTTTTTTAACGGGATAGAGTTGTCAACCCTATGCCCAACCCCCAACCTGGAGGACCAGGGTATCCCTTTTAGTCTAGATCATCACCTTCGACCTGTCCGGCAAGGGAGGCCCTGCCAGTAGCTAAGCTACCGCCGGCATACCTCTCAGGATCTTTTGACCACACAAGTCCCACCACCACGACAAGGTAAAGACACCATCGATGGGGACGTAAAATGTTACACACGTAAAAATTGGTATTGGGAATCTCCTGTAAAAGTAAAGAAACATAGGAGGCTTTTTTTGGAAACTCAACTTAAGGGGAACTAAAAAGAGGGTGAATTTTAAAATGAGCATGTCTACAGTATATCCCCAAAACTAAACATGTTACAGAAATGAAAAATGGTATTTTTATCTCTATTAAAAATAAGGAAACATTTTTTTGTTTTCGGAAATACCACTTGGGTGGGGGTGGGGGGTTAAGAGTGACTGAAAATGGGGATGAATTATTTTAATTAGAATACTGATATCTCAAAAACTGAAGATGTTAGAGACATGAAATTTGGTATTTGGAATCTCCTTTCAAAATAAAGAAATACGTATTTTTGTTTTCAGAAATCCACTTAAAGGAGGGGAGGAATTGAAAAATTAGTTTAATTATTTGTGTGAAGATACTGTTATCTCAAAAACGAAAGATTTCGGAGATGTGAAAATTGGTGTTTGGAATCTGCTTTAAAAGTAAAGAAGCACGTATTCTCGGAAAATCTAATGAAGGGGGAGGGGGTTAAAGAATTGAATCATTATTTGAATAAATTGTATGAGGATACTTACATCTAATGAAAACATAAGTTGTTACAGACGTGAAAATTTGTATTTGGATCTCCTTTAAAGACAAATAAAAACACATTTTTGGGCGAAAATCATCTTGGGGTTGGAGGTGAAAGGGAGTTGAATTCCTTTTATGAGGACACATATCTCAAAAATAGAAAATGTTAGAGTCATGATAATTGGTATTTAAAATATCCTTTACTATAAAAAAACAAGTACTTTCTGCCGTAAAATTCACTTGGGGGTGGGGGGAGTGTGGTGAAACGAAGTGAAAAAGTTAATTCTTTTTATGGGGATACTTCTATCTCAAAACTGAAGTTAACAGACGTGAACATTGGTGTTTGGCATCTCCTTTAAACATAAAGAAACACGGCTGTTTTGTGGAGTGGGGGGGGGGTAAATCAATTTAACAGCGTTGGGGTGAAAAAGGAGTTGGGACCAATTGATTTTACTGTTCATAATGTACTACTTGATTCTGATCATAAACCCATCACAAGAGCCATCTTTTCCTTTGCAAAACGTAAAGTTAGATTACAGTAGATTCTCCTGGCATATAAATAAAAATGTATACACATTTGAAATAAACGATAGGAATGATATTTACCATGCAATTGTTCACCTCTATAATCAGGTCAGTAATGTACGGAAGTATATCATTCACATCACCAGAAATCCTGCGCACTTGCCTACGCGCGACAAAGGCACTGTTCACATTATCAGTAATGACAATGGCAGCTGGTATAATTTACCGCCAAGTAACGGTCTTGTATCTTGCTGCGGGATCCAGAAAATAATAATAATAATAATAATAATAATAATAATAATAATAATAATAATAATAATAATAATAATAAGGAAAATTTTGAGGAATACCATAAACCACTCTACTAAAGATGCAGAAAACTCTCTCATTACCGAACATTTAGATACAATGAAGCAAAAACTAAGTGCCCTTGCTAAAGGTCTCAAGCGCTATTCTAAGGCAACGGAAAGAAAGGCACAAAACTCTCTTTTTAATAGGAATGAGAAACTATTTTACAATAAACTTAGGACACCTGAGACAGCTAATATGCAGAATAGTAATGGGATACCAACTGCGGAGTGTATAAGAGAATACTGGTCAACTATATGGGATGCGTCCATACAACATAATGAAGAGGCACATTGGCTTAAAACTATCAAGAAGAAAGCTGAGAATATTGAAAGCATGATCCAAGCTGATTTCACATTAGAGGAGGTTGTAACAGCGATTAAATATTTACACAATTGGAAGACCCCAGGAATAGACCGCATACACAATTACTACTATAAGAAATTCACCAGTGTTCACAGATTACTCACCTACCACATACAAATTTTCATCAGTAAACCAGATGCCCTCCCACACTTTCTCACTACAGGAATCACGTACCTAAAGTCTAAAAATAACAACATGGCAAATCCTGCTAACTACCGACCAATCACATGCCTACCAACTTTATACAAAATTATAACATCACTTGTAGCAAATAGAATCCAGAATCATTGTAAGGTCAATTCCATCATCGATGAGGAACAAAAGGGCTGCAAACGGTTCACAAAAGGCTGTAAAGAACAATTCATAATTGATAGTATAATCATGGAACAAGCATACCATAACAACCGAAATTTGCACACTTGTTTCATAGATTACAGAAAGGCATTCGACTAGGTGCCACATTCCTGGCTTGTTGAGGTCCTTAGAGTATATAAAGTTGATCCTAAAATAGTGACATTTCTAGCAACTACCATGCAGACTTGGAAAACTATTAACCTCCGCAACGGAGAAGAATGTGTGGTAACTGACCTCATTCCAATTAAAAGAGGCATTTTCCAAGGGGATTCCCTCAGTCCGCTATGGTTTTGTCTTGCTCTGAACCCACTATCAGACTTACTGAGTTCAACAACATATGGATTCACTATAAAAAATAAGCAAAGAACAATCTACAAAATTTCACATCTGCTGTATATGGATGATCTGAAACTGTATGCTGCATCACAAAGACAACTTGAACACCTTGTCTCAATTACCCACACTTTCTCCACAGACATCTGCATGAAATTCGGACTCGATAAATATGCTACTCAGACAATTAGGAGAGGCTCTTTCTCGGTACAGGGCATCCATTCTGAAGCAACAGATACCTCACCACTGACAACAAATGAAACATATCGATATCTTGGATATAACCAATCAGCCAGGATTCAACACAAGGACACAAAACAGGCATCGAGACTGGCATATATTGAACGAGTAAGACGAATCGTACGTTCTAAGCTCACAGGAAAAAGCATCGTTAAGGCCATCAACACGTTTGCTATACCTGTTCTCACATACTCATTTGGAGTCATAAAGTGGACTACAACTGAGTTGAAGGATCTTCAAACGAAAGTGAATGTGTTACTGACAAAACACAACATGCATCATCCAAAATCAGCCTCAGAAAGACTCACTCTGCCTCGTTCTGATGGTGGTCGTGGACTAATAGACCTTGAGAAATTACACAATGAACAAATTACATCACTAAAGTGCTACTTCAAACATAAATCAGAAACCTCGGCCCTACATAGTGCAATGGTTGTGGCAGATAACGGTTTTACACCCCTCAATATGAACACCCCGGCTTCACTTACAATGTCATTCTCCACAAATGAGGAAAAGATCGTTCTATGGAAAAAGAAACCTCTTCATGGGCGGTATCCAAATGAGTTAAATCAGCCATATATTGACAAACAAGCGTCGCATGAGTGGCTGACACATTCGGATATATACCCAGAAACAGAGGGCTTCATGTTCGCCATACAAGATCAAGTCATTGCCACAAGGAACTACAGAAAGCATATACTACATGTTCCGTCTGTCTATTCAGATCTGTGCCGACGATGTAATACATCTCCAGAAACCATCCACTACGTAACCTCAGGTTGTCAATTAATGGCAAACACAGACTACAAGTACAGACATGACCAAATTGCAAAAATCATTCACCAGAAATTAGCCCGACAAAGTAACCTAATCCATTGTACCACAGCATATTGGAAGTACAAACCCCAATCAGTCTTGGAAAGCTAAAATTACAAAATTTACTGGGATAGAAGTATCACTGATAAAACTATTACCTGCAATAGACCAGATATAACTTTTGTAGATAAAAACAAGAAAATCTGCTTCATAATTGACATAGCATGCCCTAATACCCACAATCTTCAATCAACACATACAGAGAAGATTTCAAAATGCACAGATCTGGCCACAGAGATAAAAACCATGCGGAAACTCAACAATGTTACCATACTTCCAGTAGTGATTGGATGTAATGGTATTATACCAAAGACACTACACAGGAGCGTTGAAGACCTTAATCTCCACCCTCTCACTTACAGAGAATTACAAAAAGCAGCAATCCTGGCCACTTGCCATATAGTAAGAAAGTTTATTGGCATGAACCATTCACCATACACAGAGGACTAATGAAAATCGTCCACTAATAATTTTGGCCGTATGTATGTAGTAAATATCTCATAAATATATGTCAAGTCTATTTGTCAGCAATGTTAAGTATATACCGATATGTATGAAGCATATGTGCGTATGTACCAAATAGTACTTCTTCCATGTACATTGTAGCGAAGAAGCTCATAAACCCAATTATAAAATTGTGAATTATATATAATGAAATATAATAATAATAATAATAATAATAATAATAATAATAATAATAATAATAATAATAATAATAATAATAATAATAATAATAATAATAATAATAATAATCTAAATACAACTGACATCACCCACCCTAATATAATAATAATAATAATAATAATAATAATAATAATAATAATAATAATAATAATAATAATAATAATAATGTTCTGGACCGTCGTCAAAATGTGCGGACCGCACTGGAAACGGGTCCTGGACAGGTAATGACTATGAATGCAGTCTGTCCCCGGGTTCAGTACCGCTATGGCACCCAAGACGACACCAGCCGGATCTCCTCAAGGATTTGATCCATATTAAAAATGCTTAGAGGAAAAGACAGCAAAGATTTAGGGACCCAACTGACCGGGTGGAATACTTGGAGCTAGCCCGGGAAGTACGACATTGATTGCTGGCAAGAAAGATTGAAAAATGGGAGGAACTTTGTCGGAATCTCTCTTAAAATGAGCCAGATCGCGAATTTTGGCGGATTATAATTAAAATGTTAAGCATTCAATTATAAAATTTCAGTATAATACCGCAGCGAAGCATGGGTATCTTGCTAGTCTTGTAGAATAAATAACCTTTGTATTTCTTAAATTTATAAGACTGTACACTTCTTCTGAACAGAGTTTTTAAATATGTGCCTTGGCTCAATTCATAAGTTATTTTGTTTAATCCAGTCTTTCATTAACTCAGACCACTTAGAGCCCCAATCAGTACGGATTAATGAGGTTCTAATGCACTAATTTTAACATATTTAAACTATAATATACCTGTAAAAATACACACTATTAAACAAAAAGTATGACATGTTTCATTCTACACTTCAAATCATGCGCATATATGTACAATATTGTTTACGTTGCATAAATTGTCAATGATTGTGAATTGGGGGATGAATGATAATTGTGGTAGTCATCCACTGTAGCCTTTGTAAATTTTGAGAGTTTACTATTGATCGATCAATCAATCGATCAATAAGTCAAACAATCAATTGATCAACCAATCAATCAACATTGACGTGCATATAGGCCTGTCGCCCATGTGGCAGATTTGCTATCAGTTGCTTAACTAGTCTTTTCTTAAATGATTGCAAAGAAGTTATATGGACTTTACTGTGCACTAGCTCAAAAATGCATTTTAAATGTTGCAAGAACTGATAGTAATTTGTTAATAACTCACTTCTGCCTAGATGAGATCCGCACTGGTACGTACCGTCGTCTCTTCCACCCAGAGCAACTGATCACAGGCAAAGAAGATGCGGCTAGCAACTATGCTCGCGGCTACTATACTATAGGTCGTGAGGTCGTCGATCTGGTATTGGATCGCATCCGCAAGGTAGCCGACTCCTGCCCATCGCTTCAAGGCTTCATTATATTCCGTTCATTTGGTGGAGGAACAGGTTCAGGGTTTACCCCCCTCCTGCTGGAAAGACTCTCCAGAGACTACGGCAAGAGGTCTATCCTGGAGTTCTCTGTCTACCCATCTCCTCAGGTGAGTGCTAAACCACGTGTTCACGAGAAAAATCTGAAGGGTTGTAGTCTGGATTAGCAAATATTCTCATCAAGCCTCCTACGAGCAATCATGTCTTCTGCAAGATTTCTAGTGAGATTATGATGATGATGATGATGATGATGATGATGATAACGACCCACATGAAATCCTGCAGGCTCACCAACAGAATCCTCACAGTGAAAAGTAGGGAAAAGGTTTTCAAGACCAAGTGGATAACCTCAGTAAAATCAGACCTAGAGGAACTACAGATCTCATTAGAGACTACAGAGGACCGACTTTAAAACCAACAGGCCATCCTACAGGGAGTCTTCCCACTCTCCCTCACAAGCAAAAAGAGTACAGCGACCACCAGACCTAAGTGGACGGATGGAAGGAAGAAGGCACACAGCCAGAAAATGAAAGCGTACCGGGCCAAAAAAAAGCAGAATAACGTAGCTAAGAGTTAAAACCAGCCCCGTGGTCTCTAATAGGTCTAAACAAACAACATTAAAAAATTAAAAGAATAAATAATAATAAAAGAAGGAAATATCAAACTTAAAATATGAGACTCAACGTATCACAACACAAAATATAAACAAACAGGTTAGGAAATATGGCAACTACAGAATGGATGTGGGAAGCTGCATGGAACTCTGAGAGGTAATGCAATGTAGATGTTTGGTGTGAAAGAATATGGAGAGAGTAATTACCCTTGGATTACAACATTTTATTTTAAAATAAAAGCATTTCAATACTCAGTAATAAGAAAAAAATTAACAGAACTCTGGCAACATAATCAAAATGAAACAAAAATATTGACATACCATGAGACATGCGCAGTGCACTAAAAGAAATTTTAATTAATTACAAGTTTTTAGACACTACATTCAAACCTATTGAAAGCAACATCTTATGTCATCTAAAATGAGGGCTAGTCCCATTTTACACAAAAAATTATTCAAATTAAACCAAACACAGAGACACAGTAAAATTGCATCATTAACTAAAACACTTCAGATAATGGGCATAGATTTTCCGTATGTGTGAAAGGAAACGCAGAAATATAGGGAGGCAACCCTGAGGGATAATTACTACTTAATACAAAGGTAAAGAAAAGGCTATCACTCCAAACAAGCTGTGGATGATCTTAACTGAAAAGCTAAGTCATTTTGACAAATGTAACTGTGAACGTGAAATTCAAGGGCAAACTCCTGCATAAAAAATAAGTAAATGATCACATTTGAATGAAGTTAAAAACTGAAATAAAGGAAGAATCAGTGCTTACCCTGAGACCGGGTTTCCCACGTGGGGACTGAGGAACGAGCACGTCCGTTTGCTAAGATGGTCAGATGATCAAAGACACAGATGCTACCTCACTCCCACCGAAGAAGCGGGGTAAGATTGAGAAACAGGAAATTATGCAACCACCAAAGAAAACCAATCAGAATGCAGAATTCACCTTCGATTTTCACATTCACGAATTGCATTAACATTTATTTTCTACAATCAAAAGTATCTTCTTTCTTGCTGACTCAGTGAGAATCTAATGTGCTAGAAGATTTATGTATTAAGCAACATGAAACATACTTCCCGAATTGTGCATAATAGTACAGGGTGTCACACAATAATTTCCCCAAAAATGTAAATACTGAAGTCCACAGATTAAATTATAATTTTTAAAACAACCCATAGATAATAGTTTTTAAAATAGTCACTATAAAATGTTCTGGGTAGGTCCAGGTTTATGAGACTGAAACAATTCTTCCAAGGCCAAAATTTGAGTCAAACAATAAAATCTTATACCCAAAAGAATAAGAATATATATACAATAAAATGTTAAATTTCTAATCAATTCCCACTGCTGTCTTTATACTGTCATAATAATAATAATAATAATAATAATAATAATAATAATAATAATAATAATAATAATAATAATAATAATAATTTTGCGAGGGAGTGTGGAAAATCTTTCATAAGACGCTTGTGAGGGTCCACACTCAACAAGTGTGTGGAGATGTTGACCCACTAAAAACCACACTCCGTTTTCCCACGACGTTTATGTCCGCCCCGGAAACCGCTCCCGCATTACTTCAGGACGGATGTCGTGCTTAATGCATGTTGTGCTTCATCTTCCTTCTTCTGCTTTACTGTCTGTCGTAATTGCCCAGGTCCTTCTTCTTCTGACGCAGAATATTTTCTACGTAGACTGCCATCTGGTCCCAAGATTCTTGACTTCGTAGCATTACTGACACGATCCCTCCTGGCGTCAATTCTCCCTGCATAACTTCTAAGCATCTTCTTTGTGACAGCCAATGAACACACACAAAGAAAGTAATACGTCATCGATATCACTGCAGTATATGCACACCGGACTGGTTGCTAGCCCTAGCCTATGAAGAAACTTTCGGAAGTATCCATGACCTGTCAAGAACTGTGTGAGATAGTAGTTCACTTCACCATGATTTCGGCCAACCCATACGCCCAGATAAGGTATCAGTCTTTTCGTCCATTTCCCTCTAGAGCCATCTTCCCATCTTGTTTGCCATCGTTGCTTCTGCGACTAAGAGCCGAAGCCTTTGCCCTTTTCCTTCCTAGCTCTTCTTGTGTGAGCCAAATTTCTTGTCTTTCGAAGGCCAACAAGTCAATAGGAGCCACTGCTGCTACTACTAGAATCGCAGGTTCTGATGCTGTGCGATATGCGCAATCAATTCGTAAAGCTGCTCTCCGTTGTACAGCCGCAATTCTTGTCCGATATTTCGCAATTTTTAACGATTCAGCCCAAATTTCCGAACCGTATAGCAGTATCGATTGAACAGTCGACATGAGAAGCCGCCTTTTACTAGATTTCGGCCCCTTGATATTTCCCATGAGTTTACTCAGTGCAGTCATGGTTTTCGCTCCCTTACCTGTTACCCGTTGGATGTGGTCCAAATATGCAAGCTTAGTATCAAGCGTTACACCAAGATATTTTGTGCTCCTAGTTGTTTCGATGGCTATCTGCCCGATCTGCATCGGTACAATAGTATTAATCCTTTTCCTCGTCAGGAGGACAATTTCCGTTTTATGATCTGCGAGTTCTAACTTGTGATTTATCATCCATTCTTCGACACGTCCCTTCACCTGATTCAATTTAAATTGAGCCAGCTCTAGGTTACGGGTTACTATCACAGCAGCCGCATCATCAGCATAACCCACAGGTGTTACATCTTCTGGCATCTCCAACCGTAACAAACCATCATACATGATATTTCAAAGGTGTGGTCCGAGAATTGAGCCTTGCGCTACACCAGCTGTGAGCCGTTTTCTTCTCTGATCATCTTCCGTGTCGTATAACAATGTACGGTCTTTCAAATAGTCTCGCAGTATATACATGAGATATTCTGGTAGCTTAAAAGTTTCTTGTAGAGCTTCCAAAATATCACTCCATCTTGCAGAGTTGAAAGCATTTTTAACATCTAGAGTCACAAGAAGCGTCAGCTTTCTAGAGTAACGATTACCCATTTGAGCTCGTTCTGTTGTCTTCACCACTTCCTTCACAGCATCTAGCGTTGAGTGACCTCTGCGAAATCCATGTTGTTGGTCAGATAGGTCGCCAGCTAATCGGACTGCTGCTAGTATTCTCGGTTGTAGTAGCTTCTCTAAAACTTTCCCGGCGGTGTCCAGCATACACTGAGGTCTATAAGCCCCAGTTTTTCCCTTTACTGATCAGAACCAATCTAGCTATCTTCCAACGAAATCTAAAAATTCCCGCTTCCAAACAATGATTATACATTCTCAACAGCAGTTGAGGACATAATTCGACTGCCACCTTCAGTACTTCTGCTGGAAGACCATCTGGTCCAGGGGCTTTCTTATTTCTAAGGGAATTAATTGCTGTTATCAATTCTTCAGTTGTAAAAGGTGGTACATTATCTAGTTCTTTCTCGGCCTCAACACCAATCCTCTCTGCATGGTCAGGGAATAGTGTGTGTACTATTTCTTCCATGGTGTGTGGATCCATGATAGGGCTTGGTAACATCCCGAATTTCTTCATAACAATTTTATACCCTAATCCCCATAGATTTTCATCCACTTCCTTAGATATTTCCAACCACTTGTCGGCTTTACTCTTTTTAATTGTATTTCGCAACTTTTCTTCATAGTCTTATACTCTACTGAGAGAGCTTCATCGTTATGTCGTGCTCTTTGTGTCCTTCGTCTGAGTCGCAGGCATTGTTTCCTCAGCTCAGCAATTTCTTCATTCCACCAATATGCTGGACGCTTGCCTCTTCGTTGTTTGATTCTTGTCATTGGTGCGTCACATGCTTGCTGAAGGAGTCTCATGGTGTGTTCCACGCATTTATTAGCAATTATGCTTCTTTTGCCTCCATGACATGTATCCGAAATACAGTCCATTCCATTCTGCATTACTTAATGAAATTTTTCTCTATCCATAGTGGCTATGTTCCATCTTTCTGGCTTGCGAGTGGTAATCCTTAGATGCGGATTCTCTTGAAGTACACGAGAAGTGATATACTGATGATCGCTTCCAGTATATTCTTCAATTACTCGCCATTCAGTTATCCTAGACGCAATGTCTTCAGAAGCAAAGGTTACATCTGGTATAGTTCCCTGACACCCTGGTCACCGAAAGGTTGTCACATTACCAACGTTGATAACCATTAATCCCAATCTGGCGACCATCTCCATTGTACGCCACGCTCTAGAATCTGTTTGAGGCATGTTCCATTCAACTGCTTGAGCATTAAAATCACCAGCAACAACTAGGTTAGTGTTCATCCCTTGCAGAGTATCTTCAAGCCCATCTAGTTTTGTTTGGAAGTCAGAAATAGCCTCATTCGGGGTAAAATAACAGCTGACAAAAATTACCTTCTCAACTTGGACCCAGACGAACCATCTCCGCATCCTTTATTTATAACTGAATATTTTCCAAGGTCTGGTACCCATATCGCAGCTGTCCCTAGATTGCCTGAAAACCAGCCTGGTTGATCTCTATCTTGATATTGTTCGCTAAGAATCAAGATGTCTGCTCCTATCTCATAGGCCATCTGCGTCAATAGATCACTGGCAGTTAGACTCCTGTGTATATTGGCTTGAAGGATCTGTACCAATCACCACTGCTTTTTGAGCTTTTCTAGTGCTTCACGAAACACAATACACTTGCCTGAGCCAAGAGCATGATGTCGTTTTGACTCTTCAACGCCCATGTCTGTGCAAATTATGCATCGCGAACTCGCTTTGCATCCTACTGCCTTGTGACCAGCTTCCCCGCACTTAAAGCAGAGTTTACTTCTGTCCAATCCTTTACAGTTTCATGCTTGATGCCCATATGACAGACATCTAAAGCACTGTGCCACACCCTCCCCATCTATCACTACATAAATCAGTGATCCAAGCAATACCGTAGTGAAATATTCATGGGGAACAATATTTGAGGCCCGGATCGTGTCGACTGGGCAAGGCACCTACATAACCCTGAGATAAAACTCCCCCTTGTAATTAGGCAACAAGGGCAAGACCACATCTATTTGAAATAAAAGAAGAAATTGATTAAACCAGGGGATTTATTAAATAAATATGAGAGAAAAAATTTAAACCGAGAAAAGAAAATCACACAAAATAAATAGAGAAATTAATCGTAATACTCATGGACATACCTTGTTCTTTTTCACATAGTTGAAACATGGTGTGAACTCAAGCTAATACTCTTCAAAAAAATATTGATACGTAACTTAAATTCTCACTGCCTCTCAACACATCACTCTTACATTACCAGCAGCTTCCTTTCCATCGTTAACAATTCAACCAGGTCGCCCGTTTTACCAGGATACACATATCCAAGGCACTGCACCATATATTACATCAGGCAACAAACAATGAGAAACGTTAGCACAACAATAAGCCGTGCCGGAGAACAAAAGGCAGATAAGAATAACGACAGATGAGACTGAGCACAGCCTCCATGGACCAATCAATGCCAAGACAGGACCAAAGAATACAATAGGTACGCCCATGCGCAAATATGAAACCAACATGGCGGGTACTCAAGCTGAGCATCAGCCATGAATAATAAATAAATATAGCTCTGCGCTGAAAACCAAACAAGGCGCAGAATTTGAAAGACAAATACAACAGGTCGATCGACATATCACCTTTTTCTCCCCCACACATCCGAACTCACATGCATACCACATTCACGCACACACAATGAGGGTATCGGGAAAATAAAACACGAACGGCCGTTCAGATTTCGTAGTCAAATACAAACCATAAATTATGACTCCACGGTCATTATCAGCAGGCCTCATGTACTCAAATGTTTACGTGCGGCGTGCAATTACACATAAGGTCAGAATTGAACATACTTTATTCACATCACTGGCATGTTGCGCCTTGTACAACCTGGATTGTTATCTCTTGCGGTCGAGACAAGGGGCACATCACGAGGATCACGCAGTATTAACGCACGCAGTGCACCAAATCATAACCACAGAGACCCTTTCTCAATTATCACAACAAGACCACAAACACATTCATTCAAAGCACATCGTACGACGGAGCGGAAAGATGTTTGCCATCGACCGTAACACACGGGAATAACTCGTCACCAAATTTAAATATAAACCAACTATCACATACCTGTGATTATCAATGGTAAAATCGAGTAGCAGTTAGATGAAAGGTCCAGGCTTCAACACATTGAATGAATATTTAAAGCATAAAAAGGCCACACCAAACATAGCGGCAGCCATTGTTAGTATCCGCCACACATAGAACAGCAGAAGAACTCCACAGAGTAAAAATTATCGCTCAGCAAAACGAACGACCTCACAGATAAAAACATAGCGTGTGCTGCTCCCTACTGGACGTCATTAGACTGACACACAAAACTGAAGGAAGCCATTTACATAATTAAATGTCAAATCGTGGAACAAGCGATAAGCATGGTTCAAATATCCAGCGGGACCGCCTTTTAAAATGCTCCGAAACTCGTTGATCAGACGAGTGGACGCATTTTAAAAGAGGTCCATAACTTAAAACTACGAGCGCGCGCCCACTTAACCTAGGTACTTATGAACTACTTATATCTACAATTATTTACAGACACACGAAATTTACAAGAACAGTCACCACATTACACATTTTAAATAAGACAGTTTGCCTCACGGGAGGTCCGTATTAGCTTGCCACGTGCAACGCTGACTTACATCAGTCCATTATTACACTGTTTCATTCGCGCACTCAGGTTGAAATCTAGGCATTTAAAAGTCAAGGCGGTTGGGTATAATATTTCCATGCACTCAGGGATCTGGATGTGAATTCAGTTCACCTCCAGCAATTAGAACCACTTCCCTTTTTTTCTATTTCCTTTCTTTCCTCTCCTTCATATCCGTTCTCATTCATGAAACACGATTTTTACCTGAAAGAAAAGGCATGTTAGAAAATTGGGAATTCATTAAGGACAAGGTTAATATACACCACTTCGCCATAAGACCTATCCGTGTCGGTGCGACGTAAAGCCCCTAGCAAAAAAAATATATACACCATTACAGATACGTAAGATATGGAAATATACGAGGTTTACTGGCTTCTTTGATGGTAAGCCTTTACCATCGAGACGTGAGCTTTGCTCACCCTCTTACTTACTACGTCTTCCAGTTCTACTGTCACAGGTCCCAGGAATTTGGTTACCTTTTTAGGCTGAGACCACTTATAACATTATTTGGCCGTGACTTGATTTGCCGCTGAGCTCAATGGAAAAACTTTCACTACGACCAAGTCTCCAACTTCCAGCTTTACTATCTTTCTGTTTCGATTGTACCTCTCGGCCACACGGTCTCGAGCCCTGGTTAACTGTGTCACTGCTTCCTTCCATTTGGCCTCTACGTCCCTCGTCCTGGACGGTTTGGACAGATACCCTATATTCCACTTCAATTGCAATGGGCCGACGAGATCTCTACCTAGAAATAGAGCAGCCGGGGCTTGCCGGTGCGACTCATGTACACTGCTGTTGAATGCTAAAACAAAGAAATCAAGATTACAGTCCCAGCTGCGCTGGTCAGCGTTGTGAAAGGCCGTCAAACAAGCTTTGAGATTTCGATGGAACTTTTCGACGTGCGAGGGTTTGGGATAGTGAGGGCTTAAAAACACATGCTTGATTCCCCACCCAAAGCATAAGTGTCGGAGCTTACGACAGTTAAAGGTGGACGCATTGTCGGTCACTCTCGTTTTAGGGGGTCCGTAAATTCCAAAAATGTGCCGGGATAGAAAATGCACAACGTTGTTCGAACTTATCTTGCGCACGGGAAATAGCCAAACAAATTTTGAAAATGCGTCAACGACGGACAAGATCCCAACGTTGCCACTCTTGGACTTGGTGAGGGGGGCCAAATTGTCAATAAATAACCTATCGCCGGGGCATGTCGCTATGTCAGCAGAATGGGGTCCAACGAGAGAAGACTGCGCGGGTTTAGCCCTCTGGCAAACATCGCAACATCTTACATACTCCAAAACATCTCTTTTCAAGTTAGGCCAGAAGTAGTCGCGAGAGATTCGATTTAAAGTCTTATATTGACCTAAATGAGCGCCCAGATAGGAGTCGTGATAAAACTGAAGTAGCATGGGCCTCAATTTCAAGGGTACGTAAATTCTGTCACTACCATTTTTCCGACTTCGACGGGACAACAATCCTCTCTTAACACTATACGACTCGTCTTCAAGAGAGCCATCCGCGATTCGTTTCAACAACTCACGACACTCGGAGTCGTCCTTCTGGTGTTCGGAGATATCCGTGAAGGACCATGGGAAATTTTGCAAAATACTAATGGTGTTTTCTTCTTCGGTTGGGACACGGTCTTCCTCAGGTTCGACCTCACTCTCCTTCACTCCCTCGAACATGCGTGACAAGCAGTCGGCTACAACATTGTCCTTTCCACGGACATGTACGACAGTAAATTTGTACGCAGATAATCGGAGAATCCATCTGGCGGTTCGACCAAGTCTTTTCACATTAGCGCTCATCCACGAGAGAGCTTGATTGTCCGTGTGGATGTAAAAATGGCGGTGCTCAAGATACGAGCGAAACTTTTCGACACCCAAAACTACTGCTAGGCATCCTTTTTCGTAAATGGAATACCTCAGTTCAGCTCCATGTAGTAGTTTACTGAAGTACGCGACGGGGACTAGCTTACCCTGCTCATCGGCTTGATTGAGCACCGCGGACACAGCGAGCTCGCTGGAGTCGCATTTCAAGATGAAATCGCGGGGAAAATCCGGACTATGCAATACAGGAGCTTCACAGAGTGCCTGTTTCAATTGTTCGGAGGCCTGGGTTTGATCATGGCTCCAGACAAAGCGACAACCTTTTCTTTTTAGCAGGTTTAAAGGGGCCGAAATCTGAGAGAAATTTTTGATGAACCGGCTGTAAAATCCTACCATACCAAGAAATCTTCGCACACTGCGAACGTTTTTGGGCGGGGGAAAATCTTTGATGCACTTAACCCGGTCAGGGTTTACAGCGATGCCAGAGTCAGGATACAACGTGGCCTAGAAAATTTAGCCGTTTGGTACAAAGAGAGACCTTCTTTGGGTTGATCGTGAAGCCGTGCTTGCGCAACCGACTGAGAACTTCTCGAAGATGGGCCAGGTGCTCGTCAAAGCTGGGCGAAAAGATCAGAAGATCGTCCAAAAAATTAAATACACAGGAAAATTTGAGGTCACCGAAAATTGAGTCCATCACGCGGCTAAGCGCTTGTCCTCCCACAGAAATGCCCATCGGGACTTTATTGAATTCGAACAATCCAAACGGAGTGGCGAAGGCAGTACAGGGGCGACTTTTAAGGTCCAAGGGGATCTGATAATATGCGGAATTGAAGTCAAATACAGTGAAGTACTTGGCGCCATGAAAATGCTGGAAGGCACTTTCGATGGTGGGTAATGGGAAGCTGTCGAAGACAATGTTCTTGTTGACCTTTCTGTAGTCTATCACGAATCTCAGTTTGCCGTCCTTTTTAGGGATTAGGAAGTCGGGACTACTAAAAGGGGACTTGGAGTGACTGATGACCTTCTTATCTAGCAGGTCGTTGACATATTCCCTCATAGCGGACAACTTCGGGGGCGAACAACTGAACGGAGGGGACCTCACAGGAGTGTCATCTTTGAGTTCGATGCCGTATGAGAAATTCTTAGCACACCCAAGCTTATCGGTCAAGACGTCGGAAAACTTCTCTAACAGGCAGTTCAACATGAGATTTTGGTTTTCGCTGAGCTCACATGAGGCATTGATAAGAAAAGGTTCCGTCAGGGCGGACACAGTGGGACGCTGAAATGGTGTCTCAAAAGGGTAGCTGACATCAGATTTAAAGCGAAAGGCAAGGGATCGATTAATTAAATCGAGGGACAAGACGGTAGCCAACATAAAATCGGTGCCTAGTATGATCGGCGCGGACAGGTTGGGCAAAACATGAAACGTCCAATCCCACGACAAACCATGTATCTTGATATGGCACTTGGTCCTACCAACGGGACACACCTCACGACCATCGACAGACACGTACTTTCTCGGGTTCTCACTTTCAGGAAGATACTTTAATTTCATAGAAAGCACTAGGGATTTGTTTACAAGAGAAATACACGAGCCGGTATCCAACAAGCCATACAATACACGAGACCCAATATAAACTTTGGCCCATGGGGTAGATGACGCAAGGCCCCAGATCCTTTTATTGAGACCGACCTTAGGCGCCAACGGCGGGCCATCACGCCGGCGCGCCTCTAGTTTTCCTGCTGAGGGTTACAACGAGGACATACGCACGCTGTGACACCAACAAGACCACACTGAGAACACTTTGCAGGGGGCCTGGACCAACAGTTCATCGAGACATGACCTGATTTACCACAATTCCAGCACGACTTGACTCTACCACCTTTTACAGGAACCGTGTTGGATGGTTGGGTAGCATTGACATAAAGCGGGGGCGGAGTTTGAGGGCTGGGCCTGCGTTCGGGGCTACGGACGAGACGAGACGGAGGAGGGGAGGTACCAAAACTAACAGATTTGATGGGCGTACGACAAGCGACGTCAGGAAAAGAGCACTCGGATGGAATGGGAGGCGGACGGTATTGTTTGTTTTGGCTAACTACGCCCTCGAATTCGCGACCCAGGTTGATGATGTCGTCGACGCTCTGAACTAGAGACCGTTTAATGTGTAGCTTGTAATCGGAGGCAAGATTTCTATAGAATTGGTCGAAAATCTCGTCTTCGGGCACCTTAACATTCATGCGGTTAAATAATGTCATAATCCCAGTGGCATAGTCGTCGATGCTTTCACCTACTCCTTGCGTTCTACGGAAGATTTACTGCTTCAGACAGTAGTCCATATCAGATACCCCAAATCGCTCCTTTATGCGACTGGCGAATTCACTCCACGTTATGATACTCCCTTTAATAAGCCTATACCATTTTAGAGCCGGCCCTTCTAGCATTCCCGGGATGACGGGCACAAACAAATTGAGAGGCAACGAGCTACACTCAGCTATGTCCTCAGCTCGCTCCAAAAATTCAATTACACTGGAGGTTTTCCCTTCACCAGAGAAATTTAACCTCCATTTCCTCACAATTTCAAACACAGGGTTCACTTCGGCATGACGGTCGGAACTGGGCCTAGGAGAAGGGGAAGTTAATCGCTTACGATTTTCGTCAGGAATACGATTACGAAAGGTAATGACATTGTTATCGTCAGGGCATGAATTACAGCGGTTGCTTCCCGCGGACGAAGCATGGAGTTCATTTGTCCCTTGCTCCATTTCGCTTTCCGGGTTAGGCATGTCCCTAGTAACACTATCGTTACGATTATTTATTTCTACAGCCTTCTGATTATCCATATCGCAACCCAAGTTTCAAAGGTTTGAATACGAGACACATACACAATATAACAACAATGGATTTGAATTCAACAATGCACATAAATTATAGATCACACTTAAAATTAGGGCCAGAGACTAACTGAATCATGAGATTAAATTAAAGCGACCAGAACTGACTTCGAATGGGTTTCCAGCTCTACCTCGTCCGATTTCCTTTCAGAGGAGGTATCCCAGTCGAGCACGCTTCTGCTACCATTTACTGTGCCACACCCTCCCCAACTATCACTACATAAATCAGTGATCCAAGCAATACCTTAGTGAAATATTCATAGGGAACAATATTTGAGGCCCGGATCGTGTCGACTGGGCAAGGCACATACATAACCCTAAGCTGACCCCCCCCCCCTCTTGTAATCAGGCAACAAGGGCAAGACTACATCTATTTGAAATAAAAGAAGAAATTGTTTAAACCAGGGGATTTATTAAATAAATATGAGAGAAAAAAATTTAAACCAAGAAAAGAAAATCACACAAAATAAATAGGGAAATTAATCGTAATACTCATGGACATACCTTGTTCTTTTTCACATAGTTGAAACATGGTGTGAACTCAAGCTAATACACTTCAAAAAAATATTGATACGTAATTTAAAATACTCACTGTCTCTCAACACATCACTCTTACATTATAAATTTACTCATTCGGGACAATATTTCAGATTCCCTAATTGAATCAACATCTATATCACCTCAAAATCCTTTCTCTATTTGTGACCATGTGTTGCTAGTACAGAAGAAACAGACAGACAGTGATATAGAAATGACTGCTGCATAGAAATATGGCTTCTCCTCCAAAAAGAGATTTTATGTGCTTGAACTTTTATTATTCATAAAAAATGTATGTCTTGGACGTGAGCCCCAATTATTTTTCAAATAGCTCAAACAATGTGTATAGTTCTGCAAGAAAACAAAAAAAGGATTGTCCACTCTTTGTAGGTACCATAATGTGGGGAGTACCGATCTTCTTTTAGTGTAACCTACCCAGGAATAATAATACTGAACTACAAAAATTATATTAGGCTATGTTTAATTATAACTTGCCATTATTTTGGCAATGCATTTCATTTTTCAACTTTCCATAAAATAGGTAAAATAAGTTTTATGATTGGTACTAACCCATATACCTCTTATACTTGTTTTGCATTCTAAACAGTATAATACCGGTGCCATAATTGGGGTTATACCAATCGATATTCCATGTTTTAAAAAGTATTACTGATAGCTCCAGATGGGATGCAGCAGCAAAATTTACTTTATTTATTTATTTATTTATTTATTTATTTATTTATTTATTTATTTATTTATTTATTTATTTATTTATTTATTTATTTATTTATTTAAGAACATAACGAAGGTCTAATACACAAAACATAATGAATAACCATAATAATAAATATGGATTACAATCTTAACAACCTTACATAAATTAAACAAAAACAAGTTTTCAGATTCTGGATATAAATAATTGACAATCACTATTGAGGTGCTCTCTATTTCAAGCTGAATTCGTTTTGTATTTGTGGAGGAAAAGCAAGATAGTCACTTTTCTCACTATTTGATCCTTTTCCACTTCTGCAATATAAGGGTTGTCTGGAAACACAAAAGTGATTCCACCAATCTTTAATACTTTCTTCCTCATAAAACTGACTTCATACTCTAATCTTCGAAGATCTTCTTCAATTTTTCCTATAAAATATCAAACTGCCCTTTTAGTTGGAAATCTAACTATTAAAAAGTCACCAGCAACTGCAAGCATTTCTTGCCCAGTCAACTTCTCATAAACTCTTCCCATGAACAGTGTTACCTATAAAGTTACAAAATGTTATAGTTATGTAAATATATAATGTTTATATTAACTGAAAAACACAACTAAATTCAATTTACACATCATGACCGAGCCTAGAACACATTTTTAACATCACTTACCTACTGAATGCAGCAAGTCTTGCTATGCAAATGAAGTTATTCTTGTAACTTCAATAATACAAATTTCCGTCTTTCACTTTTGGATTTCTTATTTTCATTAAATAATGATGAACGAACGTGTTCGTATTCATTTTTGTCAGTTAGTAATTTACCTTTGTAGAATGCCTATGCTTGGACCAGATAAAAACCAGGATGTTCAGTAGAATTACATTTTTGAAAAATACTGTAATGCAAACGATCGATGTTTTCATGGCATAGTTGGTGCTGCTAGCTGTATGTATGTATCAGTTTATTTTGTCTACAAAGGCCCTGATATTCTTATGTGTTTTCAGATATCACCAATAATTGTGGAACCATACAATGCCACCCTCACAGTTCATGGCGCAATGCCGTATCAAGACGTCTCCTTTATTATTGACAATGAAGCATGCTGGGACATCCTTTTGCGGAATCTGGATGTTCGACGTCCTACCTATACTAACATTAATCGACTGATGGCACAGGTAAAAATAACCTATTAAAATAGAACATACTGTAAGTCATTTTTTTAAATTTTCAAAATGACATACAGTCAACCCTCAGTCAATAGCAAGACAAGGAAGTATACATGCTAAAGGAAACAGCGGGGAAACTCCCACATCAAATAATAAATAATAATGTTATTTTCTTTACACCCCACTACTTTTACGGATTTCGGAGATGCCGATGTGTCAGAATTTATTCCTGCAGGAGTTCTTTTACGTGCCCTTAAATCTATGGACACCAGGCTGACGTATTTAAGAACATTCCAATACCACCAGTCTGAGCCAGGGTCGAACATGTCAAGTTGAGGTCAGAAGGCCAGCGCCTCAAACGTCTAAGCCACTCAGCCCAGCAAACTCCCACATTTAATATCACCAGAGACATATAATTCAGGATATCCGTATTGAGCTACAGTTTTTAATCGAGAGGAGTTTCCCCTGATTTTCATTTTAACAAGGAAAATATGCATAGTAAATTGTTTAAGGTTTTAAAGTTAGTTGATCGCCTGCAAGTAGCCTAGCACAATATAAAGACACAGTTTGTTTCTTCTTCTTCTTCTTCTTCTTCTTCTTCTTCTTCTTCTTCTTCTTCTTCTTCTTCTTCTTCAAGAACATAACGTGTCTTCACAAACTTTTCATTACTTCATTTCTTGTGTTTATAATCACTAGGGTTAGGATTTTTAGGTGCGCACATGTTTTGTTAGGGAAAATTAAAGCTGTTCAGAAAGATATCACAGTGTGAAACTTTGTTTCTAGTTGCAAAAGGAGGCATTTTTCATGTACCTTTTTTGGGACCTTTATCCCTCTTTCCCCCAACCATGCCCATAATCCCCCTTTTCTCCCTTTTTCTTTTAATTCCAGTTTATCCTATAAGATTTCTAATCAATATAAAATATTTAGCTTTCAACTAACGTCTCCTCAGCTTGCTGTGTACATGCGAATAGTAAGCCTACCTCTTCCAGTAAACACCACGTGGGAGTTGAAAGCACACCTGCAACAATGAAAAATAATTGTGTTCGACAAAACCTCTTTCTCTCGCTTAACCGCTATAATGTAGTCCGCAATAATGCAACTGACAATGAGTGATTCTATCCCACTAGAACCAGTAGCCTGCAATTCATGAATGTGAGTTTGTTACTGTGAGAGATGTCATCTGTTGGCATGGAAGCGGAGGCTGGTGACGCAGAGATTTCAGCAACCGCACCCGCGTAGTTCCGAGAATTGAGACTAGGTTCTGCTTGAAGCTACTAGAAATGGCTAAGACTGCAGTTCCAGTATGAATGAGAATATTCTGGTAACTGTTGCAGTGTTATAAGAGAGTGTGGACAGCAAGTGAGCGAGCGCAAGAGTGAGTTGTGTGATAGTCGCAGTGAGTTAGCAAGTGAACTGGTGTTAGCACTTTGTTACATTAATAAACGAGTGTACTACTAAATTTTACCCGCCAAAGGCGTCCAAACCAAACCAAACCCCACGGCACTTAACGCCCTTGAAAGGGCCTTGGCCTGCCCAGCGACCGCTGCTCAGGCCGAAGGCCTGCAGATTACGAGGGGTCGTGTGGTCAGCACGACACATCCTCTCGGCCGTTATTCTGGACTTTCGAGACTGGGCCAAAGGTGTCCAGTGCCCTATTTATCGCTCTGGCTCAGGAATTCAAACAAGATTTCATCGACACTGATGGAACTGTTATGCAATGTACTATTTGTGATTCAAGAATTTTGTTAGATTAAAAACATCAGCGAGATCACATCAATCAACACATTTCCAGTTCTAAGCATCAAAATGAATAAGACTCTTCAAGCTGGCAACCTCTATTACAAAATGTGTTTCAACAGAGTTCTTCAGAAAGCCAAAATTTGAAGGAATTAAAAATTGATTTGTGTCCAGCTATTACACAAGCAGGAATTCCACTCAATAAGGTGAACCTTGGAATTAAAACAAGTATCCCTAAAATTGTATTGAAGAAGAAACCAAAGATCAAGATTTGGGAATTGGAGGAGGATAAAAGAATGGCATTCCATGATTGTATAAAAAAAGGAAGTTGCCTAACACGGAAATATGAAATGGAGAAGAAGAGTGGGACAATTTAAGACAGACATTTGTGGAAGCAGCAATTGAGCTATGCGGGAAAACAAAAGCAAAGCTTAAGGGAAAGGAGACACGGTGGTGGACAAACAAAATAAAAACAGAAATAAAAGAAAGGAACAAGGTGTAAAAAGAATGGATAAGGAAAAGCAAAATATGTATCAGAGGGATGAAAATGAGGTAGAAAGGTTACATGTGGAATACAAAAGATTGAAACTACAAGTAAAGAGGATTATCAAGGAAGAAACGGAGAAGTGTTGGGGAGAGTTTACCAATAAAATTGAGCAAGATAGTCGAGGAAATCATAAACTATTATACAGAGTAATAAAATCGAAAAGAATAAATCAAGAAAAGTGTTGTTAAAAATGTATGAGAGAGGGAAGACGGATCCATAGTACATGACAAAAAGGTCTTCAGAAGGTGATGGCAAAGTATTTTGAACACCTTTATAATGAGGATGACTGCTCGGAGGAAGAAGAAGATAAGAAGATGGAAATAATAGATGGAGAAAAAGAAGAGAACCCGATAACATGGTTGGAACTCGAAAGGGCAGTGAAATCAATGACCAAAGGTAAAGCAAGTGGAAATGACGAATTCAATGCTGATATGATTAAGGCAGTAGGAAGCATTGGACTGCAGTGGCTACACAGAGCCCTCAATGCCATATGGAAGGATGAAAGGATACCTGAAGATAGGCAATAAGGAAGCATTGTACCACTGTTCGAAAAAGGAAATAAGAAGAAATGTGAAAATTATAGAGGCATAACTCTATTATCACATGTGCTAAAAAATTATGGAGAAATTCATAAAGACTGAGGGATATAATAAAAACACAGTTAGAGGGAGAACAATATGGCTTATACAGAACAGATCAGCAATAGACTTGATATTTACGGTGCAAATTATAATGGAAAAACATCTGGAAAGGAACAAGGAAATCATCTTCGTATTTTTGGATTTGGAAAAAGCTTATGATATAGTTAAGAGCAAACATGTATGGTAATGCTTACTGGAAAGGAGTGCACCATAATCATTAATTAACAAGATAAAAATGTTGCTTCATGAGAGTGAAAGCAGTGTACAAGTGGAGAGTGGTGACTTTGAAACATTTTATACAAAACAGGTCTCAAGCAAGGAAGTGCGCTATTGCCATTATTGTTAATTATCTTGATGGATGAAATCATAAAACGTAAAACAGAGTATCAGTAGTGATGAAGTGAATGCTTTGGTATTTGCAGATGATGTGGTGGGTTGGGGAAAGGGAAAAAAGGAGGTACAAGGGAGACTGGATATTTGGAATGAAAATCTAAAGGAGTTTGGAATGGTAATTAGTAAAAAGAAAACTGTAGTCATGCACTGTGGAAAAGAGAAAAAGAAGCCAAGTGAACATAGACGGAGAACGGTTAGAGAATGTAGAACAGTTTATATATCTGGGTAGCATTATTAATGGAAGTAATGAAATCAATCCTGAAATTAATAACAGACTAAGTAAAGGTACAACATTTTATCATCAAGTCAGAGAGCTTTTATGGGATGACAAAGTACCTATGAGAACGAAATTAACATTATATAAACAGTATTTCATACCAATTGTAAAATACGGACTAGAAATGCTGGTAACTAATAAGAGACAAGATAGTAAGATTCAAGCAGTAGAAATGAATTTTGTTAAGAACATCAGTTAAAAATACAAGAAGATATAGAATTCAAAATATTAAAATCAGAGAAGAGCTAAATATCGAACCGTTAGTACAGAACATACAGAAAGCAAGACTGAGATGGTTAGGACATGTGAAAAGAATGGGTAGCAAGAAGAGAATTGGAAAGAGACGTTAAGAGAAAGAGACCAGTTGGAAGACCGAGAAGAAGGTGGATGGATCAGATTTGGAAGGACATTAGAGAAGCTGGATTGGATGTGGCAGAAGTAATGGAGCAAGAAAAGTGGAAGGACAGAAAGGAGTGGAGGAGACTTGTTAACCACACCCGGGCGACTGGAATGGGACATTGGTGATGATGATGGTGAACCATCCAGCCTTCAAGGGATTTCTTGAAAAAATACACAAAGATGTCAAAGCCTGATGAGAGTACTTTAAGAAAAACTACATGGAGCCTATTTACCAAGAAACAATACAAATAACCAAGGAGAAAGTGTCAGATTGCTATGTGGGAATCATTGTGGCTGAAACCATAGACTCAATGGAACGATATGTTTTGAACATTTTAGTTTTTTTCCCTTAGCAGGGGAGAACGTTAAGCCCATGTTGTTAAAAATGTATGAGCTGCAGAAAGCCAGTGCCAGTACAGTAGTACATTAATTATGGACTTCTGCCAAAAACTCTGGCCTACTGGTATCGAGCTTGAAAAACTTCTTCTTGTGCTTCCAGACCAAGCTCCATACATGGTTTCAACTGTTAACCAATTGAAACCTTTATTTCCTAAGTTGAAGCATGTGACATGCTTGGTTCATGCCCTTCACAGGGTTTGTGAATCCATAAGGAACCAATACATCACAAATCAATTCATCTCTGCCCTGAAGAATATTCTACTGAAAGCTCTGAGTCGTGTGGTTTCCTACAGGGAAACCACTGGCCTGCCTCTCCCAGATTTCCCGATCATTACTTGCTGGGGATTGTGGATTGAATGTGCTGCTATGTTGTGTGAGTATTTTGACAAAATTAGAGAGTTTGTGCTTTCTTTGGATCCAGCTGACGCAGGTGCAACTTCCAAGGCGAGGCAACATCTGTTACTGGAGAAAATACTTAATTTGCAGACAGAACTATATTGTGTCCATAGTTACAAGTACCTGCATGCAGTTATTAAACAACTAGCTGATGTACCCGTGCTTCGCTATGGAATTCGGGAGCATGATTGTATTAAATTGCATAGCTCTTAACATTACCTTAGAAACGCGACGGGAAATTCACCAAATATCTTTTCTCATATGAAAAGGGAATTTTCACTGTAATGGTAGACCCGTTTGTATTCATAATCAGGTTGGGGAGTTTTCATTATAATGGTAGACACTCGCTCTCCACCTGCCTTTTTACGTCCTCAGAAAGACTGTCGTAGTGGTTTTCCCAACTGAAATGAACATACATTACAATGCCGTCAGTAGGAATGGCGCGATTAAAAGCAATGCTTTCATATGAAATACTTGATCAAATGAAACACCACACACTCTCTCACTTTTAACGAACAGGACTGCACTGCCGATCCAACAGTCCACAAAGTTCCAGAGCTGGAATGACAAAGCCACAGACAGCCGTGATTCGTGAACACTCTTCGTCCTTTTTCGGTGGCGAGAGGGTCGAGTAGTGGAGACTTCCAGGGCAAAAACTATGCCCTTTTACTACTCTGTTTCCTAGGAGTACCCGATGAGTCGGAAAATATCAATTCACTATACTGGCGGCGGAAAAATCTATCTCTATTTGGAGGCAAATTTTACCTCAAAGCCAGAGGAGAAACCCCCTCTTCACTGATAACTTGGAATAAAATGAATGTAGAATTTAATAAAAGTGAAGAGGGAGAAGCTTTTCTCAAGAAACGGCTCTTCTCAGGGTTGAATTTTGAGTTATTTAGTGAATTGTCATGCTATAACTTGGAATAGGCCTAAATTGCTATTCTAGACCAGGTCATACTACTACTACTGCTAAGTCAGCCTCTGCCTTAGGTATGCACACTGATCATTAAAAACAGCGCCTCAGAGTAGGGATCGAATAACTGGAATACTATGAAGAACCAGTGTGTTACGTACCAGCTGTATCAGAAAATGTATGAACCAGAGGAATGGCATGCTAAAGAAGAAAGTTTTCTAACTCCCCAGCTATTCGCCGCCACTATTCAGTCAGGCTATTATACTCGGTACGCAGCAGTAATCCAATCTATCGGAGTTGAGAGGCAGCATAAAAGACAAATAACATCACAACAATGTAATGTTATTGTTGATCAATGTTATGCGCTTTCGTTTCCATATTGTAGACCTTCACATTTAGTTTACTTCCGACTCTGCAATACCACTCATCATAGTCGGTACGGTAAAACTGAATAAAACATAAATGATCGGAAATTGTATTCTCTGATCTTTTGTTATGTACCGTAGTAATTTTCGACAGGACCAAAAACATAGGTATTTAAACAATTTTAGGCGCCTTCCCATAAACTGCAATTTCATCCAGGGTGAATAAAATTGTTTATAGCTTAGACTGTAGTTTCGTATTCCCCGACTCTATATACCGATTTTTATTAAATTCTGTTAACCCATTTTCTCGTGGCTCGGCGTCAATATGGACTTAGTAACAAAAATACAAATTCATGAATATCTGTGTTATCATAGCCGGTACGGTAATATGTATGACATAAATGGTCGGAAATTTAATTCTATATAACTTTGGTTATGTAGTATTTATTGATAGGACCACTAATAATATAAATATTGAGAATTACATTTTAGGCTTTCCCCTAAAGTACAATTTCATTCAGCGTGAATAAAATGATTTATAACTTAGATTGTAGTAGCTCATTCTCCGACTTTGTATACCAGTTTTCAGTGAGATAGGACCACTAATGACGTAAATATTTAAGAATTAAATTTTAGGCCTTCCCGAAACTATAATTTCACTCAGCGTGAATAAAATCATTTATAGCCTAGATTGTAGTGACTTATTCCCCTACTTTGTATACCAATTTTTTAAACTACCATTTCTGTCCGCGTAAATAAAATTATTTATGGCTTTGATTGTAGTGACTTATTCCCTGACTTTGCATACCGATTTTCATTAAATTATCTTTAGCCGTTTTCTAGTGATGCGTGTACATACATACAGACAGACAGAAATTACGGAAACGTAAAAAGTGCATTTCGTTGTTACTGTGGACATGACTGGTACAGAAATACCATTCTTTTCAAATTCTGAGCAATGTACAGACACAACTCTCATTTTATATATATAGATTAGAAGAACTTGGTCTGGAAAAGGAAAAACAATGGGATATTTTTACTTCTGTGAGGGAGCAGTTAGGTGGCTTTGCCGAAGACAAACTCGAGTCTAGTCTTCAGAAGAATCCAGACATTGAGGAATTCGCCACATCTGTAGAGTTACCATTCCAAGTTAATACAAGGTTTGCCCCGCTGGTTTCTGTGGATGTCGAAAGAAGCTCTAGCATCTCCTAATAGAAACAGACTTACTGTTTTTTTGCTAGGGGCTTTACGTCGCACCGACACAGATAGGTCTCATGGCGACGATGGGATAGAAAAGGCCTAGGAGTTGGAAGGAAGCGGCCGTGGCCTTAATTAAGGTACAGCCCCAGCCCCAGCATTTGCCTGGTGTGAAAATGGGAAACCACGGAAAACCATCTTCAGGGCTGCCGATAGTGGGATTCGAACCTACTATCTCCCGGATGCAAGCTCACAGCCGCGCGCCTCTACGCGCACGGCCAACTCGCCCGGTAGACTTACTTTTAAAAATGTAGAGAAGCTTAATGTCTTGAAGTACAAGAGCTTCATGTTTTTTCCTTCTTTTGAAGAGTGTTCATCCACCACCTCTTAAAAAATCTTTTCTTTAGTAAATACATATATTTGAACCATATCGGAAAAAGAGAGAAAACAAAATGAAAAAATGAAGCTAGTGCTTGAAAAAGCCAAGTGTATCAAATTATGTGAAGGATAACTCTCCAAATTCGAATTTCTATAACCCTAGTGTGGTTAAGAGTGCCAGCCCCGTGGTGTAGGGTGTAGGTAGCGTGTTTGTCTCTCGCCCGGAGGCCCCGGGTTCGATTCCCGGCCAGGTCAGGGATTTTTCTCTTGACCTGAGGGCTGGTTCGATGTCCACTCAGCCTATGTTATTAGAATTGAGGAGCTATCTGGCGGTGAGATGGTGGCCCCAGTCTCGAAAGGCCAGAATAACGGCCGAGAGGATGCGTCGTGCTGACCACACGGCCCCTCGTAATCTGCAGGCCCTCGCTGAACAGCGGTCGCTGGGCAGGCCATAGCTCTTTCAAGGGCGTTAAGTGCCATGGGGTTTGGTTTGGTTTTAGTGTGGTTAAGACAAATATGATTCTAGTTATACTAATTTCAGTTTCTTCCTCCTGTTTGTCCATTGCGGGTTCACTGAACTCATTCTGCAAGTATTTTTTTAACAAACACAGAATTCCATTTTTTAAATTACTATAATAATTATAATTTCGTGTGGCTAGCCGGGTGCAGCCCTTGTAAGGCAGACCTTCAGATGAGTGTGGGCGGCATCTGCCATGTTAGTGTTATGTGTCGTGTGTGAGTTGCAGGGATGTTGGGGACAGCACAAACACCCAGCCCCCGGGCCATTGGAATTAACCAATGAAGGTTAAAATCCCCGACCCGGCCGGGAATCGAACCCGAGACCCTCTGAACCGAAGACCAGTACGCTGACCATTCAGCCAACGAGTCGGATTTTAAATTACTATATAATACTGTATCTGAAAGAAGTATTTCCCTTATATATTTTTGCACTGTATGTTTCACACCAACAGAATTTTGCATTTTTAAACATTAGGCTATATTCCTTCATTAAGTATGTAATTAAAAGTAAAATTATGAATGAATTTGGATCGCATGTTTACGTTTTTGCCAGTTTTTAGGTCTTTTTTAAAATATATTTTAGGTCTTTTTACAGGTCTTGTTTATGTAATTTGTAGACCTTCAACTTCTGAGCCCTAATAACCGCTGTGTATCTTGTCATTTTATATGTTACTAGCCGATTTACCCGTGCTTCGCTACGGGATTCTCAGAAAGACTGTCTTTGTGGTTTTCCTACCTGAAGTCAACTTCGACCACTACAAAAACGTCAGTAGGAATGTAGCAATTAAAGCAATGTTATCATATAAGATACTCGTTCAAATTCAAATATGAACCGCACATTTTCTCACTTTTAACGAACGGTAGTACGGTGCCATCTAACAGTCCAAAGTTTCAGATCTGGAATGGCCAGGCAGCAGACAGCCGTGAACACTCCGCTACTATTACTCTTTAAGTGAGCACACTGCTCATTCCAATGAAAGTAGGAATTGAATAACACGAATGCTATGATGAGCCACTGTGTTACATAGTAGTGTCAGAAAATGTATGAACCAGAGGAATGGCATGCTAAGGAAGAAAGTTATCCAACTCCCCAGCTACTTTCCGCCAATATTCAGGCAAGCTATTATACTCGGTACGACCGGGCGAGTTGGCCATGTGGTTAGGAGCGAGCAGCTGTGAGCTTGCATCCGGGAGATAGTGGATTCGAACTGCTCTGTCCGGCGCTCTGAAGATAGTATTATATGGTTTCCCATTTTCACACCAAACAAATGCTGGGGCTGTAAGTTAATTAAAGCCAAGGCTGCTGCCTTCACACTCCTAGACCTTTCCTATCCCATCGTCACCATAAGACCTATCTGTGTCGGTGTGACGTAAAGCAAATTTTAATCAATACTTGGCACGTAGCAGTAATCCCATCTATCGGAGATGAGTTGCAACAGAAGGCACAAAGCACATCACAACAAACAATGGTCAATGTAACATTATTGTTGATCAATTTTATGAGCTTTCTATATTGTGAGCCTTCACATTTAGTTTTCTTTCGACTCTGTGATATTAAGGTGTCTTCTGACTTTTCATACCAATTTTCATTAAATTCTGTTTACCCATTTTTCTCGTGACTCGGCGCTGATATGACGTAGTAACAGAAATCCAAATTCATGAATATATCTGTGATCATAGCCAGTACGGTACAAATGTATAAGACATAAATGGTTGGAAAGTTAATACTTTATAACTTTAATTATGTAGTATTTATCGATAGGACCACTAATAACAAATATCTGACAATCAAATCACTCAGCATGAATAAAATTATTTACAGCCTAGTTTATAGCAACTTATTCATCGAATTTGCATACCGATTTTCATTAATATAGGACCACTAATAACATAAATATTTGAGAATTATGTTTTAGGCCTACCCCTAACCACCATTTCACTCAGCGTGAGTAAACTTATTTATGGCCTAGAGTGTAGCAACTTGTTCCCTGACTTTGCATGCCAATTTTCATTAAATTCACTTCAGCTGTTTTCTCATGATGTGTGTACATACAGACAGACAGAACTTACAGAAAATTAAAAAGTGCATTTCCTTGTTACTGTGGACACGACCAATGCAGAAATACCATTCTTTTTACATTCTGATCAATGTACAGACAAAACTCTTATTTTATATGTATAGATTAAGCTGAACATGTTTCATAATAAGAAACGAGTCGTGTCCTTATGAAGTAGTGTAATTCTTGACAACTTAATAAATGATATGCATTGCCAGGTGAAAAGTTCTCAACTTTAATTACAGTAAACCCTCTCACATCAGAATCCTCGGAATACCCGCCCACCCATTGTGCTTGTAAAAACAAGAGCTCAACAACGATCAAATCTGTAGGCTGATATAAATGAAGATGATACGGACAATGAAGTTAGATGTAAAGAAGGAAAAAAAACAAGATTAGTCACTTTGTGGGCAAGGTACCATTCGAGGTAGCAATGAAATGTATTAAACAGTATTCAGACGCAGTATTTATGGACATGTTGTGAGTAAAGAATGGAGGTGTTGATCTGCAAAATCAACAATGTCTAGGAACAAAAGAATGTTAGAGACTTTCATTTTTAAAGTAATTTTATACATTACTGTATACACTTTAATGTTTTATCAGACATGATGTAATGATCATTAGGCCTACAGGATTGTACTCCTTTTCTTTTTTCTGCTCTATAAAAACATACCAAGTAAAAGGAACATAACTTTTTCGTTGTGCCACTGAAAATGCATACGTGACCGTTGGTACTGGCAGTGCGATTCAAGCGAGGTGCAGAGTTGCCATATCTCCCTTCTCATCTGACCAGAGCTGTGTGTGGAGGCATAGAAACAAATCCAGGGCCTCCATACAGAAATGTGAATAGCAGAGAATGTCATATTTGTTGTTCTAAGGGCCGCATCAATCAGCTGTTCGTGAAATGTGTGTCATGTGAAATGTCCATGCATAAGACCTGCGCCAAAATCTCTCCATTTGACTACCAAAAAATTTAACTTGACTTGCCGTCTTGGCGATGCTGGAAGTGTTGCCTCCCGGTACCATCAGACTCGTTCTTAGAAGTGCCAAACAAAGGAAATAATGTAAATAACCCTGTAAATAGTAATGATTCTGTTAGCAGTGTTCAGTGCTCCCGAAATACCACCATTGTGTCGTTCAATGCCCGTAGTATAATATGTCATAGGAGACAGCAGGAAATAAGGACATCGCTGGCCATCATCGAACAGTCAATCGTGCGTATCTGTGAATCGTGGTTGGACAATGCTACTTATGATGAAGTATTTCCGCAACCATACTTGGTCTTCAGGAAGGATAGAACCTGAATGCCTGGAGGGGGTTGTATTCCTGGCTGTAACTAGGAAACTTTGGAGACTGACAGTGAGCTTATGGGTGAAGGTGAGATGTAGGGACGAGTTGTTGATAGATAGCATATACTGGGCACCGAAATCCAAGCCCTGTATAAATGAAGGAAACCATATAAGACTGGTATATGCACATTTTACAGAAGTGTTAGACTTCTATAACAAAGGATTCAATCATATTGCAGCATAACTTTTTTATTTTGTAACATTAGTTACTTTCAATATGAGTTTTAAACAAGAGACACTTTTATAAATATAAAAAACGGGACACTGAGGAAGAATTTTCTAGAACCCGTGACAGTGGACAATACAGAATATATGATAGTTTATTATAAATTTTTATCTGCGTGTACTATGGTTCTGTTTTCATATTTGAGTTGAAACAAAAAAACGTTATAAATTTAAATAACAGGACATTGAGGAAGAACTTTCCAGAACTCTTGACGGTTTGACATTACGGGACATATGATATTTTATTTGTAACTTTTCTGTATGCATGTCCTATGGTTTTTATTTGTAATATTTGAGCTGAAGATGATTCCATGATGAGTTGAAACTCGTCCTCTAGTGCAATAAACTAGTTCAGTACTTAACAATTGTTGATTTGGTAATAATAATAATAATAATAATAATAATAATAATAATAATAATAATAATAATAATAATAATCGTATGGCCTCAGCTACAGTGTGCAGACATTTCGATTTGACGCCATCTGGCTGTTTTCTCGTCAATTTCGACGTTCCATTTTACTCTAGGCCCACTAGATGGCAAACCGAGTAAACCGAAACTCTCTTGGGCGTCTATGGCTGAGATTTAATTAATTTTGTCGGGTAAACACCAAATGTGTCACCAGAGATCTTTTACATGCCGACATCGTACGACATGGAGTGTCGAATTGACTTTTTCTTCCGCCCTTCCAAAATCCGACTACCTCTGCCGGGTTTGAACCCGCTATCTTGTGATCCGGAGGCCGACACTCTACCACGGTAGTTTTGAAGTAAGTAGCATCAACATGGAAATGAAAATTATTTATCCAGATCAAGTGGTATGTTTTGAGTTGTTTATGGAGAGATGGTGTGGAAAGATTCAATAACTTTCCAAGTTCTTTGGGAACGTTTAAGCAAAAGCTAGGTAAACAACTGATAGGGAACCTGCCACCCGTGCAAGAGCCCTAAATACAGATGATTGATTGATTGATTGATTGATTGATTGATTGATTGATTGATTGATTGATTGATTGATTGATTGATTGATTGATTGATTGATTGATTGATTGATTGATTGATTGATTGATTGATTGATTGATTGATTTTGTCATATCTCCTGAGTTACCCACTGATTCTTACTTGATCTCGCCTCCCTTTCTCAGCAGTCCCACCAATCTCATTCTTCACGACTGTACACTCTTCAGATATTGTGTTTCCTTCAGTCTTTTCATGTATTCCTTGTACAAGATGTTTCTTAACTTGATCAAATCAGTTGTCAAAGCCCTGAAATTATTATTTGAGACCCTTTCTTTACAATCCTTAAAAAATAATAAAAATAAAGCTTGAGTAACTAAATCTTTAAATAAAAGTTAGCCTGTATAGAGAGTTGAGGAAAGCAATGGCAAACTACCTCACTCCTCATCTTGCCTAGTACGCCTCATTTTGGTGTTCCCATTGGTTTTTGGGGTTTCCTTATAACCGCATAACCTTTGGTGGTGCTATTTGAGGATCCAACCCGCCTATGGGCTGATGACCTAACAGACAGTATAGAGAGTGATGGGAGCATGAAAAGAAGTGCATAATAGAAATTATTTGTATACCGGTACTAGCTGTTGTAGCAGTGCTTCACTACAGAATTCTACATTGTATACAGATTTCTAGATGTAGTCGTGTACACGTTGTGGATAAGATGTTATTAAATTGCATAATAACATAGGTATTTAGAAATTAAATTTTAGATGCCTTCCCCTAAACTACCATTTCATCCAGCGTGAATAAAGCTATTTATATACACTGACTGACAGAGCAAATGCAACACCAAGAAGGAGTGGTTCGGAAGGGATGAAAGTTGGGGGAAAAACAGAGACGGCACGGACGAATAATTGATGTTTATTTCAAACCGATATTCAGGTTACACAATGCGCACGGCATCGACTCAGTAGGATGTAGGGCCACCGCGAGCGGCGATGCACGCAGAAACACGTCGAGGTACAGAGTCAATAAGAGTGCGGATGGTGTCCTGAGGGATGGTTCTCCATTCTCTGTCAACCATTTGCCACAGTTGGTCGTCCGTACGAGGCTGGGGCAGAGTTGCAAATGGCGTCCAATGAGATCCCACACGTGTTCGATTGGTGAGAGATCCGGAGAGTACGCTGGCCACGGAAGCATCTGTACACCTCGTAGAGCCTGTTGGGAGATGCGAGCAGTGTGTAGGCGGGCATTATCCTGCTAAAACAGAGCATTGGCAGCCCCTGAAGGTACGGGAGTGCCACCGGCCGCAGCACATGCTGCACGTAGCGGTGGGCATTTAACGTGCCTTGAATACGCACTAGAGGTGACGTGAAATCATACGCAATAGCGCCCCAAACCATGATGCTGCGTTGTCTAGCGGTAGGGCGCTCCACAGTTACTGCCGGATTTGACATTTCTCCACGCCGACGCCACACTCGTCTGCGGTGACTATCACTGACAGAACAGAAGCGTGACTCATCGGAGAACACGACGTTCCGCCATTCCCTCATCCAAGTCGCTCTAGCCCGGCACCATGCCAGGCGTGCACGTCTATGCTGTGGAGTCAATGGTAGTCTTCTGAGCGGACGCCGGGAGTGCAGGCCTCCTTCAACCAATCCACGGGAAATTGTTCTGGTCGATATTGGAACAGCCAGAGTGTCTTGCACATGCTGAAGAATGGCGGTTGACGTGGCGTGCGGGGCTGCCACCGCTTGGCGGCAGATGCGCCGATCCTCGCGTGCTGACGTCACTCGGGCTGCGCCTGGACCCCTCGCACGTGCCACATGTCCCTGCGCCAACCATCTTCACCACAGGCGCTGCACCGTGGACACATCCCTATGGGTATCGGCTGCGATTTGACGAAGCGACCAACCTGCCCTTCTCAGCCCGATCACCATACCCCTCGTAAAGTCGTCTGTCTGCTGGAAATGCCTCCGTTGACGGCGGCCTGGCATTCTTAGCTATACACGTGTCCTGTGGCACACGACAACACGTTCTACAATGACTGTCGGCTGAGAAATCACGGTACGAAGTGGGCCATTCGCCAACGCCGTGTCCCATTTATCGTTCCCTACGTGCGCAAGCGGCGCATTTCACATCATGAGCATACCTCAGTGACGTCAGTCTACCCTGCAATTGTCATAAAGTTCTGACCACTCCTTCTTGGTGTTGCATTTGCTCTGTCAGTCAGTGAACTAAATTTTAGTGCTTTATTCCCCGACTTTACATACTGAATTTTAACTACATTTTGTTCACCCGTTTTCTCGTAGCTTGACATTGATACGGACTTAGCAAAATAAACAGAAATTCATAACTATCACTGTTGTTATAGCCGGTACGGTAAAAATGTATCAGACATAAATAATCGGAAATTTAATTCGATATAACTTTGGTTATGTATTGTCAATAGGATCACTAATAAGATAAATATTTGAGAAATGAATGTTACGCCTTCCTCTAAACTGTCATTTCACTCAGTGTGAGTAAAATTATTTATAGCCTAGATTGTAGTGCCTCATACCGCGACTTTACCCGTATATACATACAGAGAAAAACGACTGAAAAATTAATTCTGAGCAATGTACTGACAAAACTCTTACTTTATATATATTTGTCCTGATCTTTCATTGTATTCATCCTATTACGTGTTCCTTTTCCTCGGCCTGTTTCCCTCTGTATGACTTGATTTGACAGTTGTTTGTTTCTTTCCTATACTTTAAGCTGATGAATGTAAACAAAAGCAACATCTCATGAATAAAGACAAATTTTGAAAGCCAGGAATGAATAACTTACAGATATATTATATGGTTGTATTGTTCTAACGTTCTGTCACATTTGCTGCAGGTTCTGTCGAGTGTAACAGCATCTCTACGCTTTGAAGGTGCAGTGAATGCAGACCTCGTAGAGTTCCAGACTAACCTGGTGCCATATCCACGAATCCACTACCCGCTCATCACTTATGCACCCTTTGTGCCAGCACACAAGGCTACCCATGAGGATTTAAGTGTGACGCAGCTCGCCAACGCCTGCTTTGAGCCAGCAAACCAAATGGTGAAATGCGATCCACGCTTAGGAAAATACATGTCTTGCTGTATGCTGTTCCGTGGAGATGCAGTGCCCACTGACATCAACAATGCCATCAATAACATCAGAAGTAAACGCTCCATTAATTTTGTTGACTGGTGTCCATCTGGTTTCAAGGTAGAGATTTACTAGTTCAAACTAAAATTCAACAGTTTAATACAATATATCTCACTAATCTTCACCTGGGAAACTCTATGTAATATCAACACATTCAGTAACAGCCACTCAGCCAACAATTTAAATGACCCTGTATTTTCCAAACAGGGCCTGAAGAATTCAAGCATTGCTCCTAAATTATAGAAGATTATGATTTTGTATTGTTATGACTTATGACTGTCACTATGTTGTTATCAACTGTTAATAGGTTATTACAGTACAATGTCAGCATATGGTGACAGTATGTTAGGCCGAGGCTACGGTTCAAGGAAAGAGTACAGGTTTAACAATATTATTATTATTATTATTATTATTATTATTATTATTATTATTATTATTATTATTATTATTATTATTATAACTAAACACTTTTGTGCACAGTGGAATATAGCTCAGAAGGATCCAGGACGTAGGGGATGGTAACAAAATACACAATGAAACGAAAATATTTTGATAATAAAAACTTCAATAGATATACGCATGTGTACACAACCGACCAGCGGGTACAAAGCATAATAAATATAACTTGATGGATAACTGAGACAAATATTGAAATTGATATAAAGTGTGTTCAATATAAATACTTTATATAGTTAATCCAGATCCTTAGCTGTGCAAACACTTATGCCAAATCATTAACAAGTCTCATAAATTTAACTGAATAAGTAACCCAATTCAAATAAATCAACAGCGAGATTGATCAAAACGGTAGTTAAGTTCTTTACAAGTCAGTTACACTCATACAAAATTTCAAACAAGATGAGGGGTGGAGACGGGACGAGAATGAGGGAACTGAGAGACTCGACCGCCGTAAGAAAGAGTTCTAATAGGAATAACGGCAGGCACATGAAAATAGAATTTGACTGAACAGTGAAGTAGTTCAAAATATGGTAAAGCGTGTAAGTCCAAGGTTGCTTTACGGATTAGTGCCCAAAACACAAATGGATTTTAGTGCCGTGTAATTGCATGACTCTCCCAACTCCGTCATTATTTAGAAAGATGAATGCAACATTATTTTACATGCTTTGATTTCTATGTCTCATCTGAAACCAAAACAGCAGCAGTCAAATGACTAGAGAACCAGCTCTGTCCAGTGTGGTGTGGTCGCACATACAGCGGGGAACAGCCTCTCGTTCAACCTGCCCAAGTGGCCCAAATGAGGAGTATTTATATGGTCTACAGTACATTCTAGAATGTGTCTGACATAGAGCGACGTCGGGGGGGGGGGGGGGGAAGTCAGCTAATCATTCAAAATGTCAGTCAGTTTGTGAAGAACAAGGCCGGCAAAAGGTACTGATATGAAGGGCTGGTACACAAGGTAAGTTTGGGGCACAACAGCACAATATGCATGTATGTACTGTATGTATGTACACGTATGTCCAACCCTTGTCCCGTTTGTCTACGGGATCGGGTATGAAGTGGGATGAATCTTCGTAGGGATCTTTTATGACCAGATATCCTTCCTGATTTCAACTGCTTCAGAGGAGTTAATGAGATGAAATAAAGGGTGAAAGCCAGTGCCAGCATGTTGCCCAATCCTGTCGAATAGCACCAAGGGGTCTGCTCAAGGTTTTATGTCTCCATCCGGTGGACGAATCGTCAACAGAGTCATATGCCCTCATTCCATATAAACACTGTGGAGAGGTTTGGAATTTAATCGAGGCTTTTGTCAAGCATTCTAATGATGATGGTAAAATTTGTTTGACCAACGGGACTTGAACCAGCTAACCACGGTTTCAGACCATATATACTTCATGCATTAATGATCATGGTCACCAGGCGGGCTAGTTATGATTTTGTACAGTTGTTCAAAAAAAAGAATGACCACATGGTATTGTATAAATTTCTCAGGAACAATTGAACATACAGATAATGTTTGTATGAAGATATGGAAATTGTCCTTATCCTTTTGTGTTTCCACGTCTGGTTCCTTGGCTAAGTGGTTAGCATGCTAGCCTTTGGTCACAGGGGTCCCGGGTTCGATTTCTGGAAGGGTCGGGCATTTTAAGCACCACTGGTTATCGCTGGCATTAGGGCTGAGTGTATGTGTCGTCTTCATTATCATATCATCCTCATCAAAGCACGCAGGTAGCCTATGGGAGTCAAATCAAAAGACCTGCATCTGGCAAACCAGACATGTCCTCGGACACTCCCAGCACTAAAAGCCATACAATACACCATTTCATTTGTGCTTCCATGTTTGTCATCATCTCCTAATCCTGTTCCTTCTGTTTCCCGCACTGACCTCCACTCTCTCTATACCTATGACTTGACTATCCAGAAAAACAAGTTAAGAAATGAGAAGCTGAGGAAGAAAGCTAGAATTAAGACATCTCTCTTAGACAGAATCAGAATCAGCACAAGCAGATTATGGTGGTTTGCAAGTGTGATGAGGATTGAGCCAACGGGAACAGCCTAAGTGCACTAGGAGAGGTAGAAGGAAAACATCTGGTTGAAAGATCTTGAATCAACTGGATGGATATGGTCAAGATTGATATTGCAGGTAGGGCAAAGACACTGGATGATGTAATGCAGAACAAGATATTCATGAATAGAAGAAACTGGAATGGTAAATTGACAATGGTGATGAACCTTGAATGGTACAAAGCAAGATCATAATAGATTAAGATTTTTGTGGTAACTTCTAATGGTAACAATATAAATTTCAGGAGAATCAATTTTACAAGTACAGTACAATCTCCATCCCGTCCAATAACCTGGCCTATATTGAAACATCTTTATTTGAACTTTAACTCCCTTGAAAAATATCCACTACAGATCTTTGTTGCTATTCACTTGAATTATTGTTATGATGATGATCATGATGATGATCATGATATCGTTGTATAAAAGAGCCTAACAGCTAGGTCATCGACCCCTAATGGTACGAGGTGCAACGAAATGAAACAATAACTAAATTTTCAAAATGTATCCACCGATCTAAATGAATGATGATGAAGAACGACCATGAATCCAAAACAACCAAGAGATCCAATTCACAATTTCTGAGATTTATTTATATTTATGTATTTATATATTGGAGATAAAAGGTCCCATAAGCCTATGTCTCGTGATAGGTACAGTAGGGTACATACAGGTATATTTTTGGATAATTAAGATTTTTTAAGTGCGTTACATCATAGTTTTTCATAAGTACATCAGATATTGCATGGTTATAAGATATTAAATATGGACAATATATCCATGTATTAACTAAAGTAAGTTATATCAAATACAGTAGAGGTTTTATTAAGATATCTGTAGAGATGTATCATTCCTTCAGTTTTTCTTTTCTTAAAATATTTAACCTATTTACTGTTCTTTATAACATGAGGCAATACATTATATTCCCTAAACAATGACGATCTTATGCTTTTCACTCCATACTTTAATGAACTGGAGTGAGAGGGATATATTCTTAATAATTCTTAATAATCCTCTAGTTTCATATAGCATCGATGCATAAGTTCATGCGGTATTATTTTGGGTTGGCAACAATGTGGCGTGAAGGGATTGCTTATCATTATTCCATTGTTTTAACTGAGTTTTGAGTTTGTGTGTTGTGAAACACAGCTTGATTGTGAACGTATTATTTGTGTATATTTCAGACAAACGGATACGGAATGTCAAGTTGACAAAAGTGAGCATTTCCAACACATTTTACTCTTTGAGTTTAACCAAGGATCCAGTGCAACAGGAGCTGCGAGAATAATGTTGAAGTGTACGGGAATGAAGCAATTGCTGAAAGAATAGCACAAAAATGGTTTTCCCGCTTTGGAGCAGGACAGTTTGACTTGTCTAATGATCGACGTTCTGGAAGACCTTCAGATTTTGACAAAAATCGCTTGAATGAGTTGCTTCATGAGAATCCTTGTCAAACAATGCGGGAAATGGCGCAAGTTTTTAATGTGATCAGTCAACTATTGTACGCCATTTGCGTTCGATGGGTAAGGTACAGAAATTGGGTATATGTGTACCACAGGTGCTAAGTAACAGTAAATATCTATTCGTCATTGCTTGCCTGGCACCGGTTGGCTTGTGATAGGCACAAAGCATTCCTTTCTAACATTGTCACCGGTGACGAGAAATTGTGCCTGTATGTCAACATGAAGAGGAAAGAGTGGCTCAGCCCATCGAAAAGAAAGCAGCTCCCCGTGCCAAGGCTAGTGCCCATCCACAGAAAATCATGTTGTGTGTTTGGTGGAACAAATATGGCATTCTTCACCATGAACTTGTTCCAAAAAACGTAACGATTACCTCTGCTGTTTATAGTGACCAGCTAAGACTGCTTGCCGTTGCTATTGCCAACAAAAGACAAAGACAACAACCAGTCTTATTGCTCCATGATAATGCTCGTCTGCATACAGCGCAATTGACCAAAGATGTGATCGCTGAACTTGGCTGGGTATCTCTTCCTCATTCTCGGTATTGCCCTGACCTTGCCCCCTCAGATTTCCATCTTTTCCGCTCTCTTTCTAACCACATCCAGGGGCGAGTGTTTCCTTCTTCTTCTTCTTGGTGAGTTTTTGGACATCGTCGTAAGACGCTACGTCCAGTCACTGGTGTGCGGGATAATTAATGTCTAGGAGAGGTACCAACATTAGAAGAAAATAGTACACTACAAGATAGTAGGGTTAGCTATGTAATGAAGCTAATGACAGCCGGGAATAATGAAACTGAGGAAAATACCAAGAATATGGAGGCTAATCTATCGAGGTCAACACAAAAACACGGGGACACAGGGTTCTAACGCTTCACGTCTGTGTGGTCTGCCACGACGTCTTACTACGAACAAACCAGACCGGACCACATATAAGGGTTAGGATGCAAAAGTTCATACCTATAGGGAAGGAAAAGGTTACTATTGGATGTTACAGGTAACTAAAAATTTAAGGATTAAGTCTACCACGCGAAAAGACGGTTGAAACACTAAACACGAAACATTTAACGGCAGTTAGTAACCCACATGAAGAAGCTTAGCTATGAATTCTCGACGGTGATGTTCATATGTCTGACACTGAAAAAAAAAATATGGTTGACAGTACCTACTGCCCGACCGCATGGACATAAGTTACTTTCGATAAGATTAAGGCGATAGAGATGAGCAGGCGTACACACATGATTTAAGCGAAGCTGTATAATTGTAGTAATATGACGCCGAGTGTAGTTACCAAAAGCGAAACACAGTGTATTAGGAATATTAGGCAGAAGTGTGAATAAGTGCTTACCTTTCAACGGGGAAGTTCGGCGCCATACTGCACACCACTGATCGTGGATGAAGTGACGACAGTGGTCCCATAAGTCTGTGTGTGAAACTGCGATATAGTAATCCAATCCAGAACCCTGGGCAGCCTCTTTAGCTAGGATATCCGCTGTGACGTTACCGTGTATGCCAGAATGGCCCGGAAGCCATGCGAATAATACTTTAACAAGTCATAGCTTAATTTGCGTAAATTTTTAATGTACCAATTATTGGTATGTTCGGGATTGTCTAAAGCCTTCAAGGTGCTTAAAGTACAAAGGAGAGCTTGTGATATTCCAGAATATTTTATGTCAAACCTGTCATACGAAAATGAAAATGGGATTGTAACCAAATTTCGCTCAAGAAAATTACCACAGGATCAAAAGAATTTATTAAACTCACTAATTCATGTTACTTAGTTAATATGCTCCGACAATTCCATTGCAGGAGCCGCAAGTTTTACTTGACGGTAGGGGCAGATTCCACAACTTGAACAAGATCATCATATAATGATTTTAACTCTTTCTTCCATATGCCGGTTGTATCAATTGTTGCGATTACATCTGCAAATCTGTTAAAGAGAGGTCGACATAGTTCTTTAGGGTTAACGTTTGCTTTACCCTGTAAAGCCATGACAGAGGAAGATGACGATATTGGCGCGTGGGGAGCCGAAGTTTGCCCTTGAGGACTTGGCTTCAGTGATGTAGAGGCAGGCTCGGTAGGAGGAGCAGGTATCAAACGCACTAGGGGAGTGCCAGAATGTTCTGGAACCGTTTGCGGATTACTTAGTAACCGCAAATATGATGCCCTATCATACCCTGGGGTGACAGGTGGGCGGGGGGGGTTATTAACCACCATAGTAAATTTACGCTTTCGAGGATGAGTTTCTTCCGATGGAGTTGATCTAGTGGGTAAAGGAGGAAAATGTTGGGGTATCAGAAGGGGGTTAGATAGGGACTGTAATGGGGCAAAATAGTTTTTCACTTCAAAATAGGATTTGTTTTCAACACTCATAATGCGTTTAATTTCTTTTTGTTGTTTGTGGATTTCACAATGTTCTGCTCCAGCAGGATGATTTCCGCCACAGTTAGCACATTTAACGACTTGGTGAGTGCAATCTTCAGTAGAATGAGTAAGGGAACACTTTCCACATCTCGGCTCCCTAGAACGACAATTAGAAGCGGTGTGTCCATACCGCTGACATCGTTTGCATATTAAAGGAGAAAAAATGTAGGCCTGAACCTCTATCATGACTTTAAAAATAGACACGCTTTTCGGAAGGTGTTGACTCTCGAATACAACCTTCACAGTACCTGTAGGGATATATTCAGTTTTTCCGTCTTTAGATGAACGTCTATTTAGACGTTGGACTTTCACTACAGGATAAGGTGAATCTAAATAGGTGAGAATGTCGGATTCGGAAATAGTAGTGTCTACTCCCCTTATGACCCCTACACGCTGAATATTCGAAGACGGAATAAAAGCTTTCAATTTCTTTTCTGCAAGAATGGGATGAGAAAGAAAGGCGTTTGCAGCCTTACTAGACATAAAAGTAACTTGAATTCTATTGCGTCCCTTCCTATGTATGGCCTTGACGTCACCAATTTGCCTCTCGTAGAAAATCCGTCCCAGTGCCATAGGGTGAATATGTCCTATTTTATTTGTAGAGTCAATCGATTCAACAAATACTATGTAAGGGCCAAGATGAGTGGTAGAATAGGTAGATACAGGAACTTGCGGGCGCTGATCCGAATCACATATTGTATCGTGAGAACTGTCTCGTTGAGTAACAGTATTACTAACGTCCATGGGTAAATCCTTACGCACGGCACCTTTAGCAATATCAGGAGGTCGGCCTAAAGGGCCACCACCACTATCTACAGACATAATAATCCAAAAGGAATTACCCTATACTAGCACCAGAACAACCACAAAAGAAAATTACTAGGATACAAACACAAACATAAAACACTCTACTTATCTACAAACAGGAAAAAAGTCGCTGCACCAGTGACCGGAGCTAGACGTGTACACCGCACAACAGCCGAACGCTGAGTGAGTGTTTCCTGACAAAGCTTGTCCTCACTAATGGCTAACAGATTTCTTCCAGTCAAAACCAAAACAGTTCTAAGGCAAAGCATTCAACTGCTACCTGAACGTTGGCAGAAGGTCATAGAGAGTGGAGGTGAATACATCAGTGAGTGATTGTGATTGTGAGTTACAGTGCGAGACCGTGACAGTAAAATAAAATAAAGTAAAATATAAAATGTAAGAACCGCACGAACGTATGTATCGACCCAATATTTATGAATTTCACTAAAATGGGAGAAGTTAACAGCAGAGTGGGTTAATTTTCTATCTAGCTTATACATAAAGACTGATGATGAAAATACAATTTGCTTATGGAATGGCAGAATATTTGACTCTGAAAAACGTAATGTGACAGTTTGAGGAAGGGGAATTTATACATGATTTTGATGGGACTTTTTTGTAGGATTTTCAAATTATTAACACAATCTTTCCTACATCTTCCCCAAATGAAGCTTATGTATGTTAGATGTGGGAGTATCATTTCATAATATACACACTTCAATTGATGGTGAGAGACATTACCGTATCTTAATCTGTACGTTGTCCGGCTCCATGGCTAAGTGGTTAGCGGGATGGCCTTTGGTCACAAGGTTCGATTCCCGTCAGGGTCGGAAATTTTAACCATAATTAGTTAATTTCGCTGGCACGGGGGCTGGGTGTATGTGTCGTCTTCATTATCATTTCATCTTCATCATGACGCGCAGGTCGCCTACGGGAGTCAAATCAAAAAGACCTGCACCTGGCGAGCCGAATATGTCCTCGGACACTCCCGGCACTAAAAGCCATACGCCATTTCATCTGTACGTTATCCTCATAAAAGGGGTAATTTTGTTGATCAATAATGATTCTTGTTGTCGAAAGGGGTATAAAATCCAGGTCACCAACCCCTCATAATCACTGGTAAAGCAGAACCCTGGTGTTCCTCATATAGTGGTACAAATCATAGGTAATGTAGACCCATGGTATATCACACATAAAGGTATCACTCCCAGGTAACACAAGGCCCAGGGTGTTCCTCACATAAAAATACTACTCACAAGCAATGCAGACCCGTGGTGTTCCTCACATCATGGTACTACTCACAGGTAACACAGGCCCATGGTGTTCCTCACATAAAAATACTACTCACAAGCAATGCAGACCCGTGGTGTTCCTCACATAATGGTACTACTCACAGGTAACACAGACCCATTGTGTTCCTCACATAAAAATACTACTCACAAGCAATGCAGACCCGTGGTGTTCCTCACATAATGGTACTACTCACAGGTAACACAGGCCCAAGGTGTTCCTCACATAAAAATACTACTCACAAGCAATGCAGACCCGTGGTGTTCCTCACATAGTGGTATTAATCACAGGCTATATATACTCATGGTGTTCCTCACATGGTTGTACTAATCATAGGCAATGTAGACTCACGGTGAATCACACATTATGGCACCACCCACAGCTAACAGAGACCTGTGGTGTTCCTCACATAATGGTACTACTCACAGGTAACACAGATCCATGGTGTTCCTCACATAATGGTACTACTCACAGGCAACACAGACCCATGATGTTCCTCACACAGTGATACTTATCACAGGAAATGCTCAATCCCATGGTGTTCCTCACATCACTAATCACAGGTAATGGTGGTACTACTCATAGGTTAATGCAGACCCATTCTGAATACAGGGGAACCAAAACAATTTAATGCAGTGCATGGCACCTTCTCACACATTGACAGTGTACATAGTTGAGCATGCCCGCTCCCCCGTCTCGGTGAGATGCACACGATGGTACTAATCACAGGCAATGTCCAGACCCATAGCGTTCCTTTCATAATGGTACTAATCACAAGTAACATTGACCCATGGTGCTTTTCACGTAATTGTCCTAATCACAAGTAATCTCATGGGCCCAATTCCATCATCCCTTGGTCATCCCTTTTAGTCGCCTCTTATGACAGGCAGAGGATACCGTGGATGTATTCTTCGTTTGCGTCCCCCAGCCACATAGGATATTACTGTTACGACAAGTACTGTAAACTACAGTTCTGTGTTCCTTGAGCAGAGTGTGTTTTTTCTTTTTTTAAGTATCATCTCTGGTTTGAATAATGCCAGTCTTGCAGAACAGCAAGCATGAAACATTGATGTTAATTGAAAAGTGTAATATACTTAACAAACTAGGTCGAGGGGAGAAACAGAATGAACCAAGCTCAATAGCTGCAGTCGCTTAAGTGTGGCCAGTATCCAGTGTTCAAACCCCACTGTCGGCAGCCCTGAAGATGGTTTTCCGTGGTTTCCCATTTTCATATCCGGCAAATGCTGGGGCTGTACCTTAATTAGGGCTACGGCCACTTCCTTCCCATTCCTAGCCTTTTCCATGTCCCATCGTCGCTATAAGACCTATCATCCGTATCAGTGCAACGCAAAGCAACTTGTATGATGAGAAACAGAATGATTTGGTGAACCAATATAATGTTCATCATGCAACAATCTACATGTGGAACAGGTGAGAGACGAACTATGAATATTGGATAACTGAAAATTTATATGTAGGGTGCTTTTTCTACAGATGATTTTTCCAGGAATACTACAATATGCTTTTTTCTATAAATCAAGAAGACTATAGATCCCGATGATCCAGCGCCCTTCCATTCCCAAGAGAGCTAGGTTGCTCAGATTGTACTATTGTAAAATAAGTCATAATTGGAGGTGTCAAGTCTACAGTACATTGTCTGACACTGTGGTTAGTGGGTTTGAGTCCCATTGGTCAGAAAATAAATGTCACCATCATAATGTTGGCCAGCATGGTAGGGAAGTGGCTGTATACAATTTCTAATCACAAGATTGCAAGCATAAAGCCTGGACTCAGTTCCGAACCTCTCTGCAGTGTTCATATGGAGTGAGGGCATGTGATGCTGTTTATAGTGATTCGTCCACTGGAGGGGTACATTAAGCCTTGAGCAGGCCCCTTGGCGCAGGGGCGTAGCCAGGGGGGTTACTGGGGGTTAGAACCCCCCCCCCCCATTGAACTTTCACAAAAAGAAAATAAATAGAAACTGACAGTACACAATAAACTTCTTTTATGTGATCAAGATAAACTCCCTGCAATCTACGGCTTGTTGAGAGTGTTTGCCACCCTACCTGTCACCACTGCAGCCAGTGAGAGATCATTTTCAACATTAAGACGCCTTAAAACCTACCTCAGAAATACCACAAGTGAAAGTCGACTCAACGGGTTGGCTCCCTTGAACATTCACAGAGACATAGTTGTAAAACCAACAGATGTGTTAAATTTATTTTCTAGGAAGCCTCGAAAATTAGATTTTAGATTGTAAACTGAACATACGGTTTGAGATAAAACTGCTGACCTCGATCATATTGTTCTTGTTCTGTATTTTAAAGTAAGAATTTTGTAGTGTAATGCAATCTGAATATCACATACAGTAATTCACTCTTGTATCAGTATCCTTATGACAGTCATGCATGCGCGTACCAGACACGCACAAGCACAAGCACTTTCATTATGTTATATCTTAATTTTGTAACTGTAACCCCCCCATTGGCCGATCCTGGCTACGCTACTGCCTTGGCGCTATTCGACAAGAGCAGGCTGTGTGCCCGCACCGGTGTGTACAGAAACATTAGAGAAAACATCACTGACCCGTATTCAACAAGCACCTATACATCTTCCAAAAGTGGTGTTCTGGGAATGTTTTACCTACAAGGGGCCAGGACCTTCAGCCCCTGTTAAGGGTATGATGAACAGTGACCAGTACAAAGAAATCCTTTGAATGAAGGTAGTGCCTGAGTAACAAAAACTTCCTTTAGATGGTGAAAGTGTTTTTCAACATGATCTTGCACCATGCCACACATCCAAAAGAGGTCAACAAATTCTTTGAAGACAAAAGTATTAATGCCTACTCAGAATACTTGAAATATTTTAAAATGATGTTATGCACTGTAAATTGCAGAGTGTATTACACGGTGTATTGTTTTAGCTAATTTCCTGTTGTCTTCATGCCCTGAAAATGAAATAAATAAATGTTACTAAATAAAGTTAATACAGAATCCATCTTTAAATCCCTTTTAAATAACACAAATAGTATGGCGACGTTTTTATCGTGATGTATATATATAAATCAATCAATCAATCAATCAATCAATCAATCAATCAATCAATCAATCAATACATCTGCATTTAGGGCAGTTGCCCAGGTGGCAGATTCCCTATCTGTTGTTTTCTTAGCCTTTTCTTAAATGATTTCAAAGAAATTGGAAATTTATTGAACATCTCCTTTGGTAAGTTATTCCAATCCATAACTCCCCTTCCTATAAAATAATATTTGCCTCAATTTGTCCTCTTGAATTCCAACTTTATCTTCATATTGTGATCTTTCCTACCTTTAAAGACACCACCCAAACTTAATCGTCTACTAATGTTATGTCACACCATCTCTCCACTGACAGCTCGGAACATACCATTTGACATAGATGTTGATTCCCATAGGGAACCTCTGAATGCCAGGCAGGCATCAATTTTTGGTAATGAGAGAAAGTCTCTCATAGTGCATTGGCACTGCCGGTGGCCTCCACGGTATGCACCAGCCATGCATCTTGGTAGGCGTGCTATTTACCAACTGATGAGCCCAACTTAGCACACTGGAGCTAAACGCTGGCAGCCACGAATGAGTTAGCTGGAAAATTTATAATGTCCAATAACAGACCATTTATATTGATATTACATACCATTTAGTCTAGCAGCTCGCCTTCTTTCTTCCATTCCCAGCCCAAAATTTGCAATATTTTTGTAATGCTACTCTTTTGTCGGAAATCACCCAGAACAAATGGAGCTGCTTTTCTTTGGATTTTTTCCAGTTCTTGAATCAAGTAATCCTGGTAAGGTTTCCATACACTGGAACCATACTCTAGTTGGGGTCTTACCAGAGACTTACATGCCCTCTCCTTTACATTCTTACTAAAACCCCTAAACACCCTCATAACCGTGTCCTTCACAGTGATCACTCAACATCTGAACATCTGATGCAGTTCACCCACCTTATATACCGTCCCAGGCCTGGAAACAACAATATTTTTAAAAATTGTTTTCATTCCCCTCCCTGAAGGGGAGGGGCGGGACACCCTAAAGGTTACGCCTTCACTCTGGCCCGGAGTTTCAGCAGGTTGGAAAAGGAGTAATGGTGTGGGGAGGAGGGTAATTTGATGTATGGAGTTGGGAGGTGTGCAAGGATTAAATATTCAGAGGAGAGCGCATGGGTGGACAGGGAAAAGGGGAAGTGCTAAGATGGGAAGAAGGTTAGAAGAGAGGTCTTGGGTGCAGATGAAAGGTGAGGAGATGGAGGGTGGCTGTAACATTAGAAAGAGAAGTGATAAGAAAGCGAAGAAGGTCGAATATTGGAAGGGGTGGGGGAATGAAACTAGGTTGGGGAGGGAGTTGACAAATTTGTGGAAAAAGTGGAACAGAAGTGGCTGGCCGGGGGCGATGATGAGAAGTAACTGAAGGGAAGCGAACAGGTTGTGGTGGAGAACGGGAGGACTCCACTTTGTGGTGATGGCCGTTGATACGTGCGCCGGTACGGATGAGATGTTGAACGTCTTCGGCACTGGGAAGCTGGAGTCGCACCATATAAGTAGGGCTGTTGGTGTTGTGGATGCGCATCGGGCGGGAACGCCGTCCGCGTGGAGTTCCTGTAGGATGGCCCGTTCAGAGATGTCAGGTGGAATCCCGCGTAGGACACAACTAAACGTGGCAAGAAAGGATGGCGATTGCTGCTGAGGCGATGGTGATGGGGCGTCGGCTGCTGCGGAGGTGTCTTGTAGAGGTGATGATGACGGAGCTGCGGTGGTCGTAGTTAACGGGGACGAAAAGTGTGGCAGGGTTGTGGTGGTTATGAGTAGTGGGAGGGATGAGGACATTACGGGTAAAGGGTGAAAAGTTGTGACAGTGGAGATGGGAAGTTGAGAACTGGTATATGCGGTCGTCAAAGTGGTCGTGGGGGTAGAAGTTGTTGAGAAGAAGGATGATGGTGGCTGAGGCAATGTCCGGGGTAGAGACACGTTGAAGACTGGAACAATAGATGGATCCGCAGAGAGCTGGTCTTGGATGGACGACGGAGGTGGCAACATTGCATAGGTCTTATGGCGAGTGGTCGTCCGGAGGTGAAGAGGCGTTGCAGGGCGTCCTCTCCAGGGAGATGTACCAAAATCTGCGATGTTGGAGTGAAAGTGAGACCATCCATCATGCGGTAGGCGTTATAAGCCGGGAAGCCGGCAGTACGAAGGTCTTGGTAGATGACATCTTCAGAGATGGTTGGATCTACACCGGGGATTAGGCAGTAAGACATGGTGGATTGGGAAGGCCGACTGCCAATGAGGCGTCAACTTATATGCTATTTGTGGTCGGCTGGGTAGCAATCAAATTTGAGGGCCACCCGGCCGAGCAAAAATCTTGGAGGTACTGTGGCGAAGCTAAGAAATAAGTGTTAGCGAGGTTGCCCTTGCAACAGGCGAGAAGCGATGTGCTGTGGAGAGAATTGCAACTCTAATCATTTACATACCTGTCAGTAGGTGTACTTGTAAGAAGTTATATTGACATCTAATCATTTCTTCTGGGTGCTTCAATTTTTTTGTCAGGCAGAATAAAAAAAAAAAAAAAAAAATAATAATAATAATAATAATAATAATAATAATAATAATAATCAACATTTAGTTCATTCAGAAGTGAATTAAATGGCTTACTTCTGGCAAGAAGAGGAATGGTTAGATTCTTGCTCCCGAGAAACTGTTCTGAACTTCTTAACCATCGGAATTCCTTTTTTGTCACAGGTCTTAGATGTACTTTTATTTCATTGTTCACAGAGAAGCTTATTTGAGAACAGTTAGCCAACCAGCCCTCTATGTGTACGTCTTCCTAGAGTGAAAGCTTACACCCGATTTATAAGGACTCAGTTGTATTAATATGACATGGTAGCATACCTAGAATGATATTAACATATCTAATTTTCAGGTGGCTATCAACTACCAACCTCCTACCTGTGTTCCTGGTGGAGATCTAGCTCCAACAATGCGTTCTGTCTGTATGCTGTCCAACTCAACAGCCATCAATGTTGCCTGGAAGCGTCTCCTACGTAAATTTAACCTTATGTATGCCAAGCGTGCCTTCGTACACCACTATGTAGGAGAAGGGATGGAGGAACAAGAGTTTTCAGAAGCTAGATCCAATCTGAAAGCTCTCATTCAGGACTATCGTGAAGTGGATTCCTAATTTTAACGTCACGAAAATTGCTGTTGTACAGTTACAAATGTATCTACTCGAAATGTAAGATGGTCTGAAATGAACTGTTTTCTGATGTATGTGAATATAGTAAAATAAAATTCAAAGCATGTATTTCAATGCATCAGAGTAATACATTTTCTAACGTAGAAGGGGCAGTCAAAGGAAAACCGAACACTGCCATAACACACATTCCGCATGAAAGGTAGCAACACTGTTATTACGTATCGATACTGCCATCGCTGTGGTAGGAGAACTGCATAGTGACAACACACAGGAGCACGCAGTTGTTGGGGTATGTCTTTGTTGCTGCGCGGATTGGTCTAGTGCAGTGTTCTCCGTAAGACCTTTTTACTGGGTGCATCGCCCTGCCATTTTTACAGACCGCCCAGCTGACATAACACAGATATGTGCTAGTTATATATTGTTAATACATGTTTTCATTTGGTGTTCCAAATCAAAATTTAAATACTGAAAAACTGCTTATTTAAATGATCTTTGATACTGAAAAACAGTTTATTTAAGTAATCTTTGATATTGTCACCATAATTGCAATAATTACATTGTAGTTTAAATGTTTTGCTTAACTGTAACATAGTGTGCGTGAGTGGTCTCTGGATTAGTGTGTAATTGTATGCAAGCACGCAATTTCACATGTCACAGACCCGTCGTAATTGAGTGGTACGCTTAACCTACGGTGTAACGTGATTATTAACAAACAGTAGAACACTAGAATAAAATATTCTGGTATGTCTTGTTTGTCTTAATAGCACTAAAATAGTTCAATTTTGCAGTTAAGTTTGCCTGTCTGATATTATTGCTAATGACCAGAGCGGGAAAAATTGAAATTTTATCATTTTAATTTTTACGTAGCATTTCACACCCGGCTACTCATTTCTGTCACCGGCTCACGAAAATTTATGTTGAGAACATAGTAGTATGTTCCTCCAGCAGTAAAAATGGAGGCAAGTAAAGAAGAGCAGAGAAGTGTGGTTCATTTTCTGGTGACTGTGGGCGCTGGAGTATGCAAAACTCATTGCTGCATGTCTTCTGTGTATAGTGAACACTGCATATACAACACGAGTGTGCACGAGTGGCATAGGAGATTCCAAAAAGGGCGCACATCACTGCAAGACAATGCACGTCAAGGATATGCACATTGAGCTATTACTCCTGATGTTATAGGGCATACTGATAGCGTTATCCTGGAAAACCGATGAATCAGGGAGGAAAAAAGACATTCGTGGACGTCGATCTTTTTCGGACAAGGAAGTGCAAGAGTGGGTGCGGTTCGACCTGCCTCTTTCTACAAAACTGGAATTGATAGTCTCATCTCCCATTGGGATAAATGTATTAACACTTTTGGTAATTGCTTTTGAATAAAAACATTCCAAGGTCACGTTGTAGCCGGTGTTCAATTTTCATTTGACTGCCCCTTAAACATAAGAGCAAATACTTAAACAGTTTTAAATGTTATTTACCCTGTCATGCTCTGTAATTTTTGAGGACTACTGGTACCATATTAATCTGTGTCTTTTCAGGATATCAGTTGAGATGAATATTAATATGAAGTTATTTTATGCTGTAAGGCTGTAATCTTCCACCTTTATTGTTCACAGTTTACACGGATCATCTACTGAAAAGTACAAAGTGGTAGGGAGGGATTCAGTTAGGTGGAAGTATAGTAAGCAGTTTGGTCTACACAGACTACTATATCTTAACACTCCACTGGCTGCACGGATCACGATTGTGATCCAGCCATTTACTCTTAATCAAGTTTTGGCACTTACAACATTCATAGAAATGGGGTTCCAAAGAAAATTGAAAACATCTGTTGCTTTTGTTGATCTCACTGCTGCATTTGATACCGTGTGGAGGGCAGGTATGGTCTATAAACTTCTCTGGGTCATACCATGCATAAAGATAGCAAGACTTATTAACAATATGTTGAGTGATAGGAGGCTTCAGGTTACCATCGGGAACAATGTGAGCAAGGAGAAAAGCTTAAAAATGGTTTGCCTCAAGGTTCAGTCTTATCGCCACTCCTGTTCAGCTTATATATATCTGATATTCCTGAAGTTACATCACGGAAATTCTGCTACGCTGATGATATAGCATTAGCTGTGCAACACAAAGAACTGGAGAGAACTGAAGAGATTTTAACAAGGTACTTGTCCATTTTGGAAACTTACTTCAGGAACTGGAGACTTAAGCGCAACACCAATAAAACGGAGGTTTCTTGTTTCCATTTAAACAATCACAAAACAGACTTCACCGCCTTGAAATCTTGCACATCAGTTCTGGTTGCACGCAGGAATCTAGGGAAGCTGGATCCCATGCTTTTATGCTGTGCCTGTTCCCAAGTGGTTGACCTCCTGAGGGAGTCACAAGTTAAAGACTTGGGTGGTGGACAAACCTGGGCAGACCTGAGACGTTTTGAAGCCATGCCGAGAAACATCCTCCTCGAATGCCACCCACTCCAATCAGGGGCCTCTCTAGCTGAACCAAGCTGCCAAGGCAATACCCATAAGGTCGTAGCAGGTATTGCCCGGAGTCCAGTGTTGAACAGTCTCTAATAAGGCTGATCGTGTCTATGAGCACAAGGACTCCCTTCCTCAAATCACTTGCAATAGCACGTACCTCATATCGTATACAGAGTGATAAGTATAAATGTAAAATAATAATAAGTCCTTCTGGCATTAGGCTGTGCAGGGACCTGCATTGTAAGGCGGATACAACCCAATTGGACTCTTGGGGTACCATCTGGGCTTTTGAGCATAATCACACACGTAAGAGGCCTTCCCCAAGCTGCATACACATCAACATTTTGATTCAGTTTACAACTAAACCTCAAGAAAAAATAAAAAGATAAAGAGGGGACCAATGGCCACATGACACTTTTAGTTGCCTTCTACGACAGGCAGGGATTACCTGCGGATGTATTCAGCCCCTTCCATCCACAGGGGGTACAAAACATGGTACTAAAGCCACAATCCATTTCCTCACCTAGGTTGCCCCTTTTAGTCGCCTCTTATGGCAAGCAGGTGACACCATGTGTGTATTCTTCGTCTGCGTCCCCCACCTACAAGGGGTTACACCGGTCATTTTTCAGTCCAACTCTGCTTTATGGAAGTGAAAGCTGGGTGGACTCAGAACGTCTTATTCTTACGTTAGAAGTAACAAACATGAATGCAGCGTGAATGATTGCTGAAATAAACAGGTGGCAAAATGGCAACAGGGCACTCGGAATGAGGAGATAAAGGCAAAGTTAGGAATGGACTCTATTAATGAAGCTGTGTGCATAAACCGGCTCTTTGGTGGTGGGACCATGTGAGGCAAATGGAGGAGTATATGTTACCTACGAGAATAATGGATGGGTCCGGTAAAGAAGCTGACCATCGCAAATTTGGGCTTAAGGAATGTTTTAACCTAAGGGGGAATCCTACCATGTCCTAAGAAGGATCTTAGGTGCAAAATTAATGATTTTTCACAATTTGTAAGTGATTATTAAAGGAAAATATTTGCCAAGCTCCAAGACTATTTAGCCACGGTAGCCATGTTCATGATGTTATAATCCACAGCCAACTTTCACCACAATTAAATTATGACATCACAAGCCAACATCTGACATTTAAATTTGCATGAATACACAAACAAAGCACACCAAGGATTACAGCAGAAAATGATCCCTTCACATCACAAACTACAAATAGCCACACGAAATTAATAAAGCAAACTACTAAGTTTATCTCAGAAATCACAATGTACATTTTAAAGGACTTGGTCATGGAGGGCAAGAGAAGTACAGGGAGACCAAGGCAATGATGGTTAGACTCAGTTTCAAATGATTGAAAGATAAGATGTACGGTATGGAACTATGCGTGGTCACGGGGCTAGTTAGAAATAGTGGTTTCCCACTTCTCCGCCGGGAAAATGCCAGGATGGTACCGTACCTAACTTAAGGCCACGGACACTTCCTTCCCTCTTCCATGCCCATCCTTCCCAATCTTCCCATCCCCCACAAGGCCCCAGTTCAGCATAAGAGGTGAGGCCACCTGGACGAGGTACTAGTCCTTCTCCCCAGTTGTATCCCCAACTAAAGTAGTACGCGATAGATATTCAAATCGCCGGCCATTACCGCCATTCCAATTGTTTAGCTGAATGATGACAGATGACACATACAAACCACACCTTTAGTGCTCACACGGCTATTTCTGAAATCGAGACTCCTTACAAGCATTCTCTTTACTTACAAGGTGCACGGCCGAATAATATAGCACATTAGACTCGGCCGCGAGATATTTCCGACTACCGCCACTAGAGTCATCTTTCTGAGCTGTCTCACCGGCTCATTGCAACACGTTCGAATATGAAAAACTATACAAATTCATTAAAACTAGTAATTTCAGAAGGCAGCAAACAGATATGAGATAAAAGACAGACTAAGAGCAATTATTTGACTTGTTTTCTACAACGTATTTCTTACACTATGCTTAAACAAAATAACTAATTCACGAAAGAAGCAGTGAAATCTGATAGCAAGTTTGTCGCTTCTTACCAATTCCTTTAATTGTGCCTCAGAGTATCCGATATACGGATCGACATTGCGGTCATAAATAACTTTGGGTTTAATCACCCTTTCGCCAATTATCAGCGATCCAATATTTTCGTCCGCACATCTGATGTTTTGACATTCGTATTGAAGCCGCTGTTTGGTGAAAGATGTATTGTCCGTTTCGCCATTAGAAAATCATATGTAATTTTTCAGCGTCTTCTGATACAGTAGAGTTAAGTAGTGCAATGATCACTGAAATCTGTAACTGGTAAGTGCTTTCCTATACCAGAGGACACAAATATTTAGCTTCGTTTCATCGTATTTCTCTTTTTTTCTTCCCGTAAAATTACAATTTTTCTAACAGGAATAGAGCTCCTAAATCACAAATTTTAGCATTCTTTTCAATTTGGTTTGCTTTTTCATCAAGTTCAGATACCTTAAAACTTCTTTCTGATTGCATTACCCTATCCTACTTCTCAGTTTACAGATTGTTTTTCGGAATCTGGTATTTAATTTTCTCATCCGTATATTTTTAGATTTAACAGAAATAGTCATAGCCTTTCCTTGACATAGAAACGCGACTTGTACTCCTTCTTCTTTTGTGGCTGACGTATGAAGATATGGTATGTTCATCGTTATCTGAATCGGGACGTTTACTAAATTTTGATGGGAATACATCATTTTTGGGAGCTGGACGCTTCCTGCGTTTGACATTTTCCTGTTTGTGAACAGGATACACACTGAAAACAGAAGGAACTTTGATTGATGTACTTACACTGAAATCGGTTTTATGAGAAGAATTGCTAGGTACATAAAGATATCCTACTTTATCACCTTACCTAGAAATAGCTTGCTTCCATTTCTCCCTTAAGGCCGGTCTCCACTGATTAACATTTAACACCAACATGTTAAATTTAACATGTTACAATTGACATGTATATTGTGATTGTGTCCTCCAATTGACTTTGCATGTTAACTCAGAATGTTGAGGTTAACACTTTTAACATGTTGGCGTGTTTTCCGCTCCAAGTGGAAAACATGTCAAGTCAATTCGTTGTTCGTGAGATGTTGGCACAGCTTCGGCAACTTCCTTTCCGTTTACATGTCAACAGATAGCCAAACAATGCAAACGACGTGCTTCCCGTGAAGTAGGATTATAGTTACAACACTCCGCAACACCCATTCTCTTTGTTATAAGCTAGAAATACAGTACTAGTAGCGATACGCGCACTATACTACAATTTATAGTCAGAAATGGAATGGACTCATCAAAGGAATGCAGGGATAAAGCGAAGAAAGCCGACCTTTTCCAGGACCTCTAAACTATCTATAATTGTTCCCGCGAGTGCATCGAAAAAAACCTAGTGTCCCTCTGCCCAGTACAGTCGAGTATTTCGAAAAAATCAGAAAAGTTGGGGGCGGGAGCAGACAAAATTTATACTTCAAAGTGGTTTGCTTTTGAAGCAATGAGCAGAATGAGGGGAAGCAATGTGTCTAATAGAACTGCATTTCTAAATCATAACTAGAAGCAACAATTGGAATAACAAAGGCCAAATCCCCTTCATCTGAGTCCATTGTCCTTGTTTGAAAATACCAGACACCACCTAAATGTGTTACCACAAATCGATATGATGAACTACCCAAATATAAACAAAGAAAGTGAAGTTTAACATGTTTATTAAGTGTGGACACAATGTTAAATGAAACAGTACCGGTATTCAACATTTAACATTTAACATGTTGATGGTGTCACCAGTTAACATTTAACACTTTTAACATTTTAACAAGTTGTTAAATGTTAATCGGTGGAGACCGGTCTTTAAACCGCACTCAGAAGAAAAACTATGGAACGTCAATTTTTTTTTGGTTTGTGTGTCACCCGAAATACATAGAGGTAGTGCACCTTCTTCTCAACCTCACAGACACTCACCGACAGAAACCATATTCACAATAAATTGCACAGAATCAACACAGCATTACAATTACTCCGTATATCACAATGTTAAAGTCCGCCAAGAACAGAACGGAAACCTGACATCTAGCGGCCAAACCTTGAACAGGGTCGGACAGCCTTGTCCCGGCCTTGTAGGCAACGATCCAGCCAAGACCGACTACAATATATCAGACCGTAATATCAAAACCAAGATGGTGGACGTCGTGGGCGCAGTAGCTGCCGACTGATGAAGGTTAGGGTAGCACGCAATAACTTCATTTCGACGATAAACCAACTCATGATTTTCGGAGATGTCGGAATTTCGTCCCAAAGAAGTTCTTTTACCTGCCAGTAAATTTACCGACACGAGGCTGACGTATTTGAGCCGGTATCAAACCCGCCAATTTGGGGTCAGAAGGCCAGATCTTCAACCGCCTGAGCCACTCAGCCCGGCGTCACATTAAATTACTTGTGTTGATACCACTGAAAGAACTACACAATATCTGATTCAATCCGCCAGAAATTAAGAAAAGATCGCGTAACCGGTACATATTTTGCAAACGGTGGTAGGTATTTTAACATGATAAATGTAACATCATAAGGAAAATCACTGTTGCACCTATGAAAACACTTCGCGAACAAGTACTCATCACATATGATCAACTAGAATCACGCATATTCTGCTAGAATAGATGGACAGCCCCACAGCAAAATAGAACAACAAGCTGATTATTTCGAAATGTCACTCAGTCAAATGACGTTTTCTCTTAGATCACACTTCGCTGGATAGATGGAAATACATTATAAAACTGTTAAAATGATATTTATAACATCATTTTGAATGTTTAAAAATAATTTAAGGTGCGAAATTCCTCGATTTATTCACTCTCATAAGAACTATGAAACATAACGTGTTGTCTTAGTTTCGCAGTGGTGGACAATTTCTAATGTTCAGCACTCGATGAAAATGAAGAAAATGAAAATGTTGAAAATGAAGTACACTCGAAATGATTACGCCAACCCAATGAACAGCCCCGGTGATGTTAAGCCTTCCTTACTGGAAACTCTTATATCATATGTTGACATATGATATAGTAGCACTTCCAACCATGGTGGTAAACTTAGCAATGAAGAGTTCAGACACGAAATATATAATAGGATTTTCCCCATTGGAGAACATGAGTAAAACAACTCTATGACTCTAAACAATGTCTTTAACCTACATGGACGAGCTACAATTTGGTGTAGACTGCTTGATACCAGATATCCACAGCATGAATCGGAAGGTATTGGTACAATAAAATCCCTGAGTTACAAACAAATCTAATCCCTGCAAATCCCCCCGGTGGGTGGGGGCGGTAGAATAACACCCACGGTATCCCCTGCCTGTCGTAACAGGCAACTAAAAGGGGCCCCAGGGTCTCTGAACTCTGGAGCGACCACGGGGCCCTCAGCTGAGTCCTGGCATTGCTTCCACTTACTTGTGCCAGGCTCTTCACTTTCATCTATCATATCCGACATCCCTTGGTCAACACTTGTTCTTTTCTGACCCCGATGGTATTACGTATGGATGCCTAGGGAGTCTTTTCATTTTCATGTCCTTCGTGGCCCTTGTCTTCCTTCGGCTGATACCTTCATTTTTCGAAGTGTCGGACTCTTTCCATTCTATCTCTGTGATTAATGTTATATAGAGGATGGTTGCCTGGTTGTATTTCCTCTTAAAACAATAGTCACCACCACCACCACCATCCCTGCAAGTCACTATTTCTTCTGTGTAACAGTGTTCACATTGCTCCATCTATCACACTATAAGTTTTGTCATACACTAAGATCTAGCCAAATGTTCCTGCAGGCAAGCACAGATTCTTTCAAAATACAATTGCATCTAAATCGCACGACACTTTGAAGCACATAGACACTGAAGGAACATCACCATATCAATTATCAATATCTAAATGAATTGTTTTTTGAGGAATACGAATAGGTCAACCATTTAGAATTAGGAAAAATAGTCTTCCCTAATCTCAGACTTACTCTCAGATGACATATGCATACTACTGTTTTGTAGAAATATTCACGATGTATGTTCCTAATCCACTTCTCTCTTAATGTTTTATTCCTTAGAGAACTTAAGAATAGATGTATGAGAGGCACTGCCATAGTTCGATTTAAATCCGGTTCACAACACGATCAAAACTAATATATTCTCACATGACTGCGTATAATTCCAGATTCTAGTGACCAGTGACCCGTATAAATACACTCACACATTTATATTCTACATAGAAACTAATACTTATCGTCAACTTACATGAAATTACTCCGACTGAATGAGAAAACTAAAACGAATAGCTCACCGTTATCGGTTGGGAAGAGATCTTCCCTAACCACAAATTTTGGTTACACACATAGCCTAGTACGATAGTTTAGTCTTTGACTTCCAAATTTTCCCGGTGAATATTCCTTATCCATTTCTCCTGTAGAGATCTATCTTCAGGGAATTTAAAAGCTTCAGCAACGGTATAATTAGATCTACAACCACGAACGCAGCAGGAACGATCCATTTTGTGCTATGTTACAGCACGACGATATAAACACTATTATACATCAAAAATACCTTCATGTAAATTTCTAACAAAACACCATACTGATAAACCGTTATAGATTACTATTTTACCAAACATATACTTTAGGCTATACTTCAATAACTCGATCAAAATAACACTCTTTAACAGAATGTAAACACAGATATGAACCAACCACATGTCTCAAACGCTCGCCCACGAAGTCGCCATTTTCCTCCTAATCGATAGTAACATTAAGGTCTGATATTATTGTAGTCGGTCTTGATCCAGCCTATTCTCTGGGGGAAGCAGGAGAAGAAAAAGAACATGAACAATTTCAAGCGGATGTGTAAGTTCCTTTTCCGGTGTGCGTCCCGTGTGTTATCTTTGTGGTAAAAGAAGTGCGTACTTTCATTTTAGGATATTCGAACCATCTGCGTGAATTTTCAGGTAAAGCCACATTTAGCAAACTTTTTAATATTAAGTTGAGGTATGCCGATTTTTATCTTGGGTTTTTGAAGATGACTGTTGTTAATATTGTGCACGTTGTTTGAGGTTAACCGAAGTTCATGTTTACAGACAATTTTAGTTATGCTTGTTGAACGTGTTTTGTTATTAACGATATTAAGTTAATATGATACTTCATAATTTATAATTCTGCGGTGAATTAATTTTACATTGCTTTATATGTTCACATATTGGTTTTTCAGGATGTTGATGCCAAAGAAGAACCGTGTTGCTATATACGAATACCTTTTCAAGGAGGGTGTTATGGTAGCTAAAAAGGACTTTCATGCTCCCAAACATCCAGACTTGCAGACTATTCCTAACCTACAAGTTATTAAAGCCATGCAGGTAAGTTACTGTATTCGTTTGATGCATGGTGACGAGTAGTAGTGTCAGTTCCATTTCGATGCCCATATGTTATTGTGAGTTGTCGTGAGATGTCTATTAATTCAAGTCTTGTGGCTCTGAGTAGTGAACTCTTTTGTACTGTCTGAATGTTTTGTGAAATTTGCTGAGTGAAATTCACTTATTTTCGGAGGTGACGTCGTTCTCAGTTTTCAGGTCTGTGCTCCCCCCACCCACCATCGTCGATGAACCCTGTGTAGAGATATTGTATTATGTTGTTTATATATGACTCATATTATTATCATTAAAACAGGACTGTTATTACAGTGTTCTCCCCAGAAATTTTAGTCAGCTTTGTGGCAGGAAGGAGTAACTGGGCAGGGAATACTACATAAAAATTTCAATTTATTCCCCTCAGGGCATTAACAATATTAGTCAGGTAAACAGTAACTGCAAAATTGAACTGGCCTCATAACGAAGACATAACAGAGTATTTTGAACTTTAAGTGTTTTGCTGCTTGTTTATAATCTCTCGGTTTTTGCGGAGTGCCAGGCGGGTTTGTTATGTTCCACGGAATCGAGTGCTCGCGTGTGATTCCACGCTAATCCAGACACCTCTCATGCACGACACTACGTGATAAGCTAAACATTTAAACTCTGATGTAACTTGTGTGACTGCTGACAAAAAGATTTTTCATTTAAATAATTTACAGTATTTACATTTTAATTTGGAGCACACAATGACTCAGAATATGTATTAATATTATGTAAACTGAACAAGTTGTCCATGGTGTTAGGAGCACGCGATGTGAGCTTGCATTCGAGAGATAGTTGGTTTGAACCCCACTGTCGGCAGCCTTGAAGATGGTTTTCTGTGGTTTTCCATTTTCACACCAGGTAAATGATGGCTTCCTTCCCACTCCTAGCCCTTTCCTATCCCATCGTCGACATAATATCTATATGTGTCTGTGCGAAGTAAAGCAACTTGAAATATTATGTAACTAGCACGTATCTAGGTTATGATAGCTGGTTGTTCAGTGAAAACGACTGGGCGGTGTGCCCTTTAGAGAAGTCTTATGGAGAACACTGTTAAGTAGAGATGGATGTTACATATCGTAACAAGATAATATATGCTATTCCATCAGAGTAAGCTGTTTCAGAAATATTATGTTCCACCGGACACCCTAATACAAAAGCAACTGTCTGAGCAAAACCTAGGGAACGGTAGGGAGTTTCCAATTGGCTAACGGATATTAGGATGCACAGCAGTACGCTTAAGCGCGCACTTTTGCACTGGCGCGAGCAATTCTTTTATAACTGTTTAGAGGCAGTACTGATATTCCTACCTTGTTACTTGCTGGCTTGTTATAGATATTCTTTAGTTATTTGAAGTGATCATTAGTCCAGCCCGGGGGCCACTCACGCGTAGCGACTGTCATTTGTTTCCTCGCTCGCGGCCTACTCAGAAAGGATGTTCTCTAGCAGTGCTCGTGCTGCCAACCTCTGTACTTAGGAACTATGCTTGCTTCGCTAGCTGGTGGTGATTATTAGATTCTTGCCTCTGGACGGAAGACGATTGGTCTGGACGGTTAGGATTCTTGCCGTGGACAAGACCATTGGTCTGGATAGTTAGGATTCTTGCCGTGGACAAGACCATTGGTCTGGACGGTTAGAAAGGCCCCTAGTTTCGTGAGGAAAGACCATTGGTCTGGATGGTTAGGATTCTTGCCGCGGACAAGACCATTGGTCTGGATAGTTAGGATTCTTGCAGTGGACAAGACCATTGGTCTGGACAGTTAGAAGCCGCGAAGCGGCCCTAGGCTTCTAGTTTCGTGAGTGCGGCCACCTGCGCTTTTATTGTGCTGCGGTTGGTAACGCATAATGATTAACTTCCTTCACCGGAAGGAGATCACGTGCCACTTTACATTGGCCAATAGGAATACAAGAAGCTACTTGAGAAATGAATATGGCCTGTAATAATCTTAATTAGGTTATAAAAGTAAATGTACCTCTTGGGGCGGGTTGGTGGGTTCCTGGACATCGCAATGAACACATCTCTCCTCTCAGACGCTCTCCAAGTAAGATTGCATTAATTTCCACTCACTTAAATACCCTTCCCTGCATTTCGTGGTTCACTCCGTGTTCTGGACAATGAACAAAAGACCCAGTACGCTTTGTGTGGATGTATACTCAATTACACCGAGCTCGATAGCTGCAGTTGCTTAAATGCGGCCAGTATCCAATAATCGGGAGATAGTGAGTTCGAGCCCCACTGTCGGCAGCCCTGAAGATGGTTTTCCGTGGTTTCTCATTTTCACACTGTACCTTAATTAAGGCCACGGCCGCTTCCTTCCAATTCTTAGGCCTTTCATATTCCATCGTCGCCATAAGACCTACCTGTGTCGGTGCGACGTAAAGCAACTAGCAAAAGAGAATTTCCTATTCCATCGTCGCCATAAGACCTATCTGTGTTGGTGCGACGTAAAGCAAATAGCAAAAAAAGAAAAACCACTCAATTACAGGGAAATAATTTCAATTTTGAAGAAACACGTCAAAATAAGGATCCTGTAATAATAAAGAGATCATTTTTAAAAAATCAAATATTTCTACCGATTTGTGCAGTTAAGTGTGCATAGTACTCAAATAGCAGGTCCTAAAAGCCATTGCAAGTACCATCACGTGTATCTGGCCCTCTTGCAACTGTAACCTATGAGCCAGTGCAAGCAACAGTTTCTGTTTTAATTTTTGCCATTATAAAAAAAGGGGGGGTGATATAGGCCTACAGAAAAAGACGCTAGACAAGCCATTTATACTGTTGTTTATCGTATATTTCCAACCTTCTGCTATAACGGAAGACAAGGATCTCGGAGCCTTTTATACTGGATTTACCGAGCAACTTCGTTACAGGGTTTGAGTTATGTAGCAGTTACCTTGTATTCGGGAGATGGTGCGTTCCAACCCCACTGTTGGCAGCCCCTGAAGATGGGTTTAGGTGTTTTTCCTTTTTCTCACCAAGCAAATACTGGGACTGCTTCTCATTTGAGGCCAAGGTCGCTTAATTCTTAGTCCTGACCTGTCCTACCCCATTTCACCATAACATCAGTCTACGTCGGTATGGCAGAAAGAAAGTACGATATTAAATTCTGCTTACGTTCTTCCCCCCTCATTCCGGCAGTGTACGGAAAGTGTACGCCACTCGTTTAACATGCTGTATTTTATAAGGTTGGGTCCCTCTGTGTGTTTAATTACCGATTCTTGAACATCTAGAAGTACACAGAGCTATCTAGCAGTGATGACGCTATGTATAAATGAAGGTTTTGAAGTATTAGTTCTCAGAGTGTGAATGGGTCATTGCAAACATTTTATAGGAATAGTTAGGAATGTGAGTGACGAGCTGGTGAAAGGGACGGTGAGAGAGGAGAGAGAGAGAGAGAGAGATAAAGTACTGCCATTTGCATACTAAGGTGAAGCCAGGGGCTGCAAGATGCTGCAGGGGAACAAGGTCAGAATGTGCTGGCACATCTATGATACAATTACACCACCACCACCACCTGCCTGGGTAGTAGGGGTTTCAGGTGGTCAGAAACAAAAATTTATGATAAAATTTTACCACTTCTCTCTTCACTCTCCTGCTGCCTTCACTCCTCTTATCCTGTCTTATGTTTATTTGTGTACCTTATACATGTTTGATGTTTTAATAGTGGCAACTATGGTGTAACAATGCTGTGAAACGTAGCCAGGCAATATAATATATACCTGAGGTAGCTTAGGTGCCCAGCCTCCATCCTAAATGAACTTTCCCTCCACACGCCATGCACGTGTGCAGCGGCAACAACAAAAACGCAGTTTTGAGCATGCGCTCATGGAGTACAGCTGTAAAGATTTTGAAGGAAGATCAGGGGGGCTGCTGAAAGTTGAATGTGCTAGAGGTCGCAGTACAAGGCAGTGTTACGAAGGATTCCAAGAGGCTTGTGAAAGTGCATTACCTTCCCATACTGTAGCACGGTGGATCAAGTCCTTCAAGGACGGACGACAAAATGTGACGGATATGCCGCGGCCTGGTCATTCTGCAGTAAGTGATGACAATGTGCAGATTGTGAAAATGTTAGTGCTGGCAGATCGGAACATCACAGTTAGTTACGATGTCTCCAGCGGTCTGTTAATGTTTTATAATGATTGGTTTGTTTCTGGTTAACTGCAAAGCACTGTAGTGATCAGGTTACAGTGTGTCAGAATTGCTGATAATGTCTATTGAAACGGTCCAACCACCTGCGCTACATAGAGAAGGTTATCAGGTTGAACAAGTAAGTACCCCACACATGTAATAGGAAGCCAGCGAGCAATGAATGAGGGCCTGTTTGTCATTGCCTTCTCGACACTGCACCACACTCATATTTGATCGAGTGGACACTGGTGAGGAATGAGTCCTGTATGCACTCCGTAGATTACCAGCGGACAGGGCCCCGCAGTGCACTACCAGCACTACATCCAAGCAAGATCCTGCTCTGTATCCTGTGGACTTATCGCCAAGTGGTGCACCCTGTACTCGCTGCAGTATGAACGTGTGTAAGTGGCATTACAGCAGGAGGAGCCAGCATTGGTTAATCGCAAGGATGTACTGCTCCTGCATGTCACGTATGGTGTGGATGGTCAGGGATATGATACAGCGACTTCACTGGAGACAGTATGTCATCCACTGTACTCCTTGGACTTTGCACCCTTGATTAATATCTCTTCCATTCCCTAGAAAACTAGCTTTGTGGGAAATCCTTTGCAAACGAAGCAGACATGCGGCAGGTGCTCACAGGCTTCTTTGCGTCCAAGACCCCCATCGTTTTACTTCCAGGACATTGCGCAGCTGGAAGCACATTGGTGATAACAGTGCTGGGTTCCAACAGTAATGACTTTGAGGGCTAATTGCATTTGCCATGTTCTGTATATCTTGTTATTTCTGTCTAATACCTCAGAGTCACTGGAACCCTCTTAATATATCACTGTCACTATCGCCAGCTTCGTAAGAAACAGCGAAAATTTTGACACAGTTCTCCAGGACACCTTCATTTTTCTCTCTATCACTGTGTCAGAGGTGCCAACTATTACGGATTGTCCGTAATAATTACCCGATTTCACCTCACGATTACAGAATTACGGTCAAAGGGGAAATTATTACGGAAAAGCAGACATCAAGAAAAAATAATTTTGAACGGTAAAAATAAAAGGAAAAATGTTCAATCCTTTCGAGCCTTTCTCCTAAATCGTCCTCGTTTCAATGCTTGTGAGTTGGCAACGATACTTATTCGATCATGACTTCCTTTGCTACCCACAAGCGCTGTAAAATTCATTGTGAATGAAGGAGCTCAGGCGCTGCCCTTCTCCACTATAAATCCTTCAGTAATGTCGTATTTGCTGTGTTAAGTGTACCTGGAAAGAAGTAAGGCCTACATTAAGCACATCAGCACTGGAATCGCTTATGGTTCAGAGGACGAAAATACCATCACAGTGGGAAGGATGCTTAAAGAAAAACTACGCTGAAAAGCAGCTGCTGCATGAGAAACAAGCTATCACAGAACTGACAGGTTGTGTGCACATGTTATTGTGTAATATGGTATACTTTCGAATAGATTGCTAGAGGGAAGGACAAAGGGGGTGTCATTATCGACAAGGAAGGAGCATGCTTTGGACTTGACTCAAAATTCTTCTCGGGGGCGGAGGGCGATTACTGATAATCCACTTCAAAGGTTGGCACCTCTGCTGTGTATGGTTCGCAGCTTTCCTCAAGTTGTCTTTCGACTAACAGGTTTCCTTCTTCAAAAACTGTGAAATGCTTGGGATAACATTTAATCTGAGTGCAGATCATCTTAGTTGCATTAATGATGGGGGTAAATTCTTAATTACTTAATGTCCATGACATCTTGCTGTTCCGTGTACAACTGGAAAATGTTAATTCTTGTCCTTCATAAGTTGCAGCTGTTCACCTTTTTTTTTTTTTTTTTTTTTTTTTTTTAAGTGTTAATTAGAGAAAGACAGATGCGATATTATTGCGCTGCAAGTGATTGCTTAAGGTGCTGTGGTACAAAAGAGACAGCGAATGGGTCTTCGTAAATCTAACGAATGTTCACGAAGTTTATCATTTCCAACTGTCCTTGTAGCACATTCAATTGCATGCTGAACGGGGCTACGCAGCTTCACGTGCCTGCTGTGTGCTTCTCTCCTTCCTCCCCACTACAGCTTGCCCACCTATTCCCATTCATGGACAGCGCATGGTATCAGGTACCAGTCAGCTGTTACTGCTTTATGAGTGATCAGTTATTGTGATTGCTGCTCAACCTAGTTTCGAAAGTTTGGTGGACGGGGAATTTATCTCAACAAGAGGAGGAAATCGATGCAAGGCTGTCAATGTATGTTCGATATTCCCGGGGTGTTGATTATGCCAAACAATATACTCTGGCAAAGATTGTATCCGGTAACAAAAATAGGCACCAATTTAAATAGCCTGGGTTAGACCAGATTTGGAGAGGATTTCGACAAAAACAGTAACAAAGTGCATGAGTTTTGAGAGATTTGCACACATGTAACACAAGTTACTTCTGGAATGAAGGCCAAATTTTGCTTAAATAGAAGCAATCAAAGGTAATTGTAATTTTTCTAGAAACTGTAAGTTTAACTTTGGAAATATAATTTATTTTACACCAATGATATGATTACACAGGAACAGTGTTATAGTAGAACATCGATTCTCCGTTTTTGGAGGGACGACAGAAAATAAGCGTAGAACACGGCAAAATGGAATATCCGGGAACAATTTGGCTAAACATCAGAAAAAAGAAATATGTATGCTTATAATCTTTCAAACACCCCTAAACTAAACCAAACTACAGCCCCAACGGGCCTTCCGCCTACCAAGCGACCGCTGCTTAGTCCGAGGCCTGCAGATTGCTAGGTGACACAGGGTCAGTGTGACGAATCCTCTCTGGCCGTTCTTCTTGGCTCTCTATATTGGGGTCGCCATCTCGGTTAAAGGTAATCGTTACCGAGCTCGATAGCTGCAGTCGCTTAAGTGCGGCCAGTATCCAGTATTCGGGAGATAGTAGATTCGAACCCCACTGTCGGCAGCCCTGAAAATGTTTTTCCGTGGTTTCCCATTTTCACATCAGGCAAATGCTGGGGCTGTACCTTAATTAAGGCCACGGCCGCTTCCTTCCCACTCCTAGCCCTTTCCTGTCCCATTGTCGCCATAAGACCTATCTGTGTCGGTGCGACGTATAACAACTAGCAAAAAAGAAAAAAAGGTAATCGTAGAATGAGTGAACCTGGAACCAGCCCTCATATCCAGGTAAAAATGTCTGGCCTGGCCAGTAATCGAACCTGGGCCCTCCAGGTGAGAGGCAGGCAAGTTCGACCGCAGGGCCGGCTTCAGACACTAATTACCGGTACGCGACTTACAAATTTCAAAACTTTACGTTCAGTTTTACCGGGGAAGCTTCGTCATTTCCTCTAAAAACTTCTTTCAGTTCAGCAACTTTGATCAGTCAAACGGTTCGAAAAACCTAATGACACCAAGCCAAACAACAATCGACCCCAAGTAGATATCTTCCATTGTAATTAGGCCGCCGGCATACTGTTCATAGTCAGTTATGGAAATCTTGTACTGCGTAAATTATGCCTACATCAACTTTTAAAAGTTATGTCACTGCCTTTGTGATGTACAGGCCATACTGTAGCGATCGCTGGAAAGCAATCAGCTGATCGTTAGGGGGAAAGTTCAGGACGTGAGTTAGTTGAGTTACATGTCAGTTCTTCGTTGTTTTATTGAAATTTTGAACATTGGCCGCATGTTTACTTTAGGTTAAGAAGATCGCTCTGCAGTGTTTTAATTTTGTAGTTTATTTGTGTAATCTTATACCGTATCCACAGTGTAAAATTAAGTTAGTGCAGTCAGTGTTTTATTATCAATCACGATGTGTATATAATCCAGTTAAGGTTATCAGTGAGAGAAATCACCATGCTAAGGGTTGCTGTGTACCTAGTTGCAAAGTATAAACTCGGAGAATACACTCCAGTTAATCACCGCACAGTTGTATCAACCACTTTCCTGAAGACTGAATCCTAAGGGAAATAAAGAGTATCGCCCAGATGGCGAATTAAAACTTATGTCAAAAACATGGGTATCATTAGGTATATTTTTATGTAATTTTACTTAAGGTTTATTAAATTCAGTGTATTTGAAAATTCAAGTCCAATTTATGCATTTTAGAAATGTATTGTGAAATAAAACTGCTGAGATTTTTCCTATCAGGCTTCATATCATAGACATTGAAACAGGGGTATTCCATGAGAACTGAATATGAAAATAATTTTATAGGTATTATATCTTCTTTAAAAATATATTTTTTTAACAATAACTGAATTTCGTGACAGTGACAGTAAATGTTTTGTTATTGTTGGAGGTTAGCTTACTCGTAATCTTTCTTGTAGGTACTGAATTGGTGGTACAGAAATAATTTACATTTGTAGTATATTGTATTGGTAATTGGTTGCATGTTTTCTATCTGTGTGTATGATGTGAATGTTCCAGTTAACTAGAAAATGGATAGAAATCGCAAGAACATGTCTCAAAGTGTGAGCCTATACTCTCTGAAACGAACGGATATATGCAAGAAATAGAAAGTTACAGGGAAGAATATGCATTGTATGTCAGAATTAACAAACATTTATTAATAGTTTTTGGTTTTATAAGGTGTTAACAGTTTCTTAAGCAATTTAAACGAGTGTGTTATTCAAGCGAAGCGGATGCGTATTGCCTTCAAGTCCCACCCAAAAAGTGACGTCGTCAGAGCTACAGTACGGCCTGTACATCACGAAGGCACGGGTTACGTTGAATTCGTTGAATGTAAGTATTGATTCTCAAGTTCTCGAATGCATTATATTCAGTCCTGCCCGTCACTTATCACAATCAAATTGTAAAGGAAAAATAATCAATACTTCTGAAATTACGGTTATTCGCGACCTTGAGTTCAGCTGGAAAGCGCACTCGCTGTACAAGTCGGTAAGAGTGCGAAATGATACAAAGTTTTTTAATGCAACGTGCGCAGATAAAACGACTGCAGGTTTTATAATATTTTAACTCAAAAACGTGAAATTCCCAGTCTTATGTTAGGACCAAAACAGTAACGGGCAATCCCAAAACATCCCACAGCTTTATGTATGTAAGGTGCAACATCTGTTCTGGTCTCGATAACATAATCGTGTACGACAATATTAAAATACTGAATTTGTGTTGCTTAGGAAGAAGGAGCAGTTTCGATTCCTGCCTGAAATCTCAGCGACTATACAGTGCCCCGAGGGAACTGCCAAAAACCTGTTCAGCGATACACTCGATAAAAGTAAGAAAGAAAAAAAAAAAGAACATTAACCTTGGACGTAATGTAGACTTTTGCAAGTACAAACATTTGACAAAACTCGCTCCTTCCAGTAGAGCTGTAGAAATGCGCTCTGTCTCCTTCCAGTTGTTGTGGACACTCTGCTTTATTATTTCAATTCTCTAAACAATACCACCCGAATGCGATGCTCAGATGGTCCCTTATGTCGCTTTTCCTGTATAGTACTTCCTCAAATTACCGCAATGACGGGTAACACCAAGATCCATAAGTATGCCGTAGCCGTCCTTTCGTAAGATACAGTTTCTTGAATAATGCGTGATCGAGGATTTAGTGTTGATGGGACTGAAATTTGTGGACGGTTGGTACGGGAAATAGTTTCTTTCAAGGAACGGATAATGCAGAATTTTTACATGATTTAATTAGGATGCTCGCGGGACCACGTAATTTGAACGAATAATACGGGAAAACTTAATTTCTGGGAACGTATAATCGAGGTTCTACTGTATCCCAAATGTCAAACTTGACTCCCACATCCAGCCATGGGTGCTCTTCTGAGCGTATTTTCAGGAAAGGGATGGAGCCTTTTGCCATCAAATAGTCACATCATTTTTCTTAACCGTTACCAGTGAAGTGTTTGTGAATGAATGTAACTGGTAAACACCATAGTTTGATTTTATTTATTAAAATGACATGTTTTTTCCTCCATTGGTTTCAAAGGTTATCATCAGAGGTTACCTTGGAGACAGTGTAAACAACTGTTGCTAAAAAAAAAGTCTAATTTCAAACTGCATTTCCGCCCATGCTTGCTGCATTACAACCAGGCATGACGTGATTTTCCCGCTGCTGTGCCACAATGTGCGATTGCTCAGCAATTGATCGGGAGCGAGTGTTGAAGAGACCGCTTGAGGCTGTACCAGAGTGGATGGCTAGAAATGGGGATGAGTACAGTGCACACGGTTTTGCCACACATTTGCAGTGCTCTACCAGATATAACTATATGAAAAATACAAGTTACTGAAGAAAATGACAAAGATAGTGAACTGTACTGAATACCATACATGCTGAATGAGAGAGCTTAACCATGTGGTGTATGTAAATAAGAGATTTTACACCCGGTTCTGAGATTCGTTGTCTCATCATGAATCAATATGACTGGGCGAGTTGGCTGTGTGGTTAGGGGTGCACAGCTGTGAGCTTGCATCCAGGAGATAGTGGGTTCGAACCCCACTGTCGGCAGCCTTGAAGATGGTTTTCTGTGATTCCCCATTTTCAGACCAGGCAACTGCTGGGGCTGTACCTTTATTATACTCCGCATGGCCTTGCTTCTAAATTGAGGTTTCGCAAAACAAATGAGCATCGCCTTTCCTCTGTTTCCAGCGCGCTACGCCCACGAGAACAACTGATGCAATACGACCACGGTAAACAGCCCTTGTAAAATTTAATAACGTACTCAGAAAAACTAATGAATGTGGATTGAAAACAAATTCACAAAAACTACACTTACTAACAACATCTATGACACTAATAAGAGAATATATTATTAAGAATAAAAGAGAATGAGGAAATAAAACATCACTCACCGCTAATGGCTGGCACAGAAAGGAGGTTATGGCCTACAAAGGGAGCGCTCCATTGATCTGTCACTAGAACCCTCCAACAATATGAAGAACACACTAATTACTGAAGGAAAATGCAAAAGATTGTGAAGTGTACCAAATACCATACATGCTGAGCGAGATAGGTTGTCTTGTCTTGATAATTTGATGGGCTTCGCGTGAGATAGGTTAACCACGTGGCGAATGTAAATATTAGAGTTGGCAACTAGGTTTCAAAATCGTGCTCTGCCGATATAAATCGATATGAATGGCAGATTGGGATTGGTTGGATGCCTATGCTTCAGTGCATAATCACCAGGCGGAGCCAAAATCTGCCAAAACGTCAATTTAGAAGTAGAGCCGTGCGGAGTATAAGGCCACGGCTGCTTCCTTACCACTCCTAGCTCTTTCCTATTCAATCGTCACCATAAGACCTATCTGTGTCAGTGCGACGTGAAGCAACTAGCCAAAAAAAATCATGTATGGTGGCCTGGAATTGGTTGCATGTCTGTTTTATCACACAGCCACTAGCCAGTGTCAAAACAGCAATTTAGAAGTTAGTATTCAGAGCAAACGGTGGATATTTTCAGAGCTAATGATTATGCAAGCTAGGTAATGATTTTGCAGAATTGATATAAGAGGAAGAAAATAATTGTTACAACATTATTTGATCTTCCATATGTTAAAGATGATCATTGTTTAGTTTCAAATATAAACCTTCCTAGTTAGCCCATATGGGTTGTGACATGGGTGCTGCATTTAAACACATTGCTTCTACCTTTCTCAATGTTCTTCTCTAATACCATTCTATACCAGACTTCCCTCAACTTTTCCTCCATTGCTCCATTGATACTATAGTTCCGTTTCTATGAGTTTTGCTTCACAATTAACTGGATTTCAGAGGTTGGTGCCAAATTGTTGCGAGTATATTTCGAATATAAGTCCAGAATCAATTATTCTTTGTAGCAACATGCATATCTCACATAAGGTTAACAATAACTTCTAACATTTAGGACAAGGGTATAAGATGAAAATAGATCCGTGCTCCAACAAATAAAACACGAGAAAATGAAACGTCATTTCTGCTCACCCTATAGATGAGCTCGCTGTGATGATAGGTTCAATTTCTCCTAAGGAAGGAAAAATCCTACAAAGGAAAAACACCACTCATTTCACTATCGGCATTGTCGTCGTCTGTTGATGTTTCACTCACTTGACCGTAACATGATAATAACGTCTTCAGTGTAATAGTCTATGATACTTTCCCTCTCCCAAGCTTCACTTATCTCATATTCTGTCTCACAACCTTGCTCCAGTCTTCCGTACTCACATGGCCTACAGCTTCACAAAGAAGTCTTTCAATTTCCGAAGCTGTGAAAAGTCTGTTGTTCGCATGTACATAATCCTTCACTTGGACCCAAATCAGTTCTATGGCGTTAAAATGGCAATGTTATTGTAGAAGGCGAACATCTTTATTCCCATGCCTGCGGTTTCAGTAAACAACAGACCGACAACACTGGTAACCGGAACCAATCTAACATACTGTCGGAGTGATTGGCTGTTTATTAATTCACTTAGTGTCCACCAAAAGGCAGCGCTCAAATATTTAGTTGAAACTCATAAGAACTGAACTATAGCTTGTTTTAATCAAAGAAAGTCTTCACCTTGTCATTCTCATACTTCCAGTGCTATTCCATATTCTCATAATTCCCATGCTTACAGGGACTTTTCAAGAACTGTGCGAGGTAACAGAAATATACGGTGATTAGGTGGTTATCTCGCATTCTTTTTTTGATCCTTTCATATTAGATATTTCTTTGTTTTGCCTCATATGGTTCATTTTATAACTGTTAGGTTCTTCAGTCTGTTGAAACTAATTTTGAAATAAATAAATGTATGAACTATCTGCAAAGGAAAACATATGTAACAGAATTACACCCAAAAAAAAGAAAAACTTTGATGCACTGCATGCGATTACTCAACGCGCTGTGGTACAAGGGAAGTGGGTTTTTTTTTCTTCAGGTATAATCTGTTACCATATGATTTCTTTTTTGGATAGTTTATAAATTTATTTATTCCAAAATTATTTTTGGCAGGCTGAAGAACCTAACAGTTATAAATTAACTGAGTTGAAACTGAAAAGAGATGGTTAGAGGTATCACAAATCATACGCTTCAGTCGCATCTTTCTTGGTGCTCATAGAAAGGATAATCGATGTGAAGAATTGAATATAAAACTATCTGGACTGCAGTCAGCCACATTAACCAAGAGACAAGGCCAGGTGCCAAATGTCTGAAAAGAATTTGAGTAAGACCTTTAAAATATTAAAAGAATTAAAGGCAGTCTCAGAAAAGACTCATATTAGACCCCAATTATAAAGTATTGCTTCTTTGTGAAAATATTATTTGAATATGAGGTGTATAATGGGAAATAACGGAAACAAGGAATGTTTACCTGAAGATGTTAGTCTAAATGTGTTATTGTAAGTTTAAAATGCATACTAATGTCAGATTTGTACAGTAGTGGTTTAAAACAATATAATGTTCAGTGATATTTCTGTATAGGGATTTGCTCTGATCTTACTGTATCTGTTTTTCAGTCTCTAAAATCTCGAGGTTATGTGTCGGAGCAGTTCGCATGGAGGCATTTCTATTGGTACCTTACCAACGAAGGTATTGCATACATCAGAAACTACTTGCATCTTCCTGCCGAGGTAAGAGCTTAAACATATTGACAATGGTCTTCATTTAAGACTAATAGCTCCTTGCTTTATACTGGTTCCTAAAGCCAAGGATCCATTAGAATAGACCTTTACTGTTAGCCTGTGGACCAAGAGGGATTGAGGTATGCAGTTGTTTCAGTTAGTGGTATTTTTACATATCATATCCATCATTTTCAGATTGTACCATCAACGCTTAAGCGGCAGGTCAGACAAGAGACTGCACGTCCTCGACCTAGTGCACCTAGATCAGAGGCTGCCAGGCCAGCTGAAGATCGTGCAGCGTACAGACGTGCTCCTGGAGCAGTTAGTGCTGGTCCCGATAAGAAAGCCGATGTGGGTGCAGGAACAGCTGAAATGGAATTCGTAAGTAATCCTTGCAATTTGAAAAGGAAATTGAAGGTTCAGAGCATGCCATATAACAAGAATAATTTTAACAGATTTTTGCACAGAATAAAGATGATTAGCTAAATTCCATTTTAAGATGTTTGATTTAAGTGTGGCCTTTATCGTGTTAGAATCTTGTTTAGCAGTGATCCTTTACAGGGGTGAGAGGAAATTATATAGGGGTGCAAACTTTCTTTTATTTGAAGTTGCTTTTGTTGTCTCGTGAATAATTAATACGTGATTCAACTAATCATGGCTTTTGTGTAATTTGCGTGCTGGTAAAATTGATTAACATTAAAGCAGTGAAATATATTTCACTTTAAATGATTTTTACGACCTTGTCAGTAATGGGGGACTGTTGAGAGTAAGGTGAAATCGTATGCAAGAGTTACTGTTAATCATTTTCAACAAAACTTTTTTTAAAAATCCATTTGAAATACTGAATTTTCGCAGATCCTATAACTGATCCACACTTAATCAATTCTTAACAAGTCAGACTAGTTCAGACATTGATGTCAAATATAGAAATGTCAACAGTGTGTAGTCAGAGTAACAGTATTCCATTTTCTAACTTGGTAATATGTATAATACGTATGAATAAATGTGTAGCAGTAGTATTAAAGTAGTACTTGCATAAAAAGTAAAATAGAAAGCTTTTAAGAAAAGTTTCAAGCTTGATCACACAAAGATTGTACTTCTGTGCACTTCGTCAGCCTGTTAGGCTTTTGTCACTAAATTGGTTTTTGAGAGTTGTCCACAGTATAGTATAGACCTTTTTATTATTAAATACAGTATGTTAATAGTTCTGGTAGCTCTCCAGTAGGATTAGGGAGTAATCAAGTTGCAATTTGGTGGTAGTATTCATTTATAAATTTTGATTGCTATGTCCTATCAGGGTTCTTTTTACATTTATCGATTTTTCTCTTGCAGCGTGGAGGTTTTGGCAGAGGACGAGGTGCACCTCAGTAAACTACAAGAATCGCCGCTACTTGTATCGTTTATTTCTGATTTACTATAATAAAAATGTTATAATGTGAAGACTTGTTTAATTAAG